>NC_061508.1:166229504-166242223 GCF_022539505.1 Lolium rigidum
GGAGAAGTGAGGAACGTAAGATATCAGCGACCTCTCTCTGATCACCTCATCAACAAGTATGTGGGTCAATATGACCAACGCCGGCGATACAACGACGATGATGAAAGAGATCGTCTGGCTAGGGACGCCGGGAGACACCGTCGGCGTGATCGCGACGAGGAGAGATATGAGCGCCACGCCAAGGAAAAGCCGAGAGAGCAAGACGACGTGGATAGGCACTGGGATTGCCCCTTCTTCAGACACTGCTGGGATTCAGGAATGAGCCGATTGCCTACAATCGGCAACCGCCTGAATGTAGACAAAAGAAGAAGGATGCGGCTAACGTGTCCGTGTTCAAACGTCTAGGGCCTCTCCGCCTCGGAACAAGCTCGCCGAGTCCGCTCGGGTAGAAGATCTCGAGGAACTAGAGGACCATGATGAAGAAGACAAGTATCATCGGCCAAGGTGGTGCCCCGATGGGCTCAGCCGTTCTCAAAAGCGTAGGGTTCGGCGACTACGTGGGTTGGAGGAAGCCGAAAGGTTATACCTGCACACGTTGAGGAAGGCGCGGCCTCGATCCGGCCGCTAAAATTCAGCGAACCCTGGACGAAGAAGGTCGGCCACAAAGGAAGGAGTGGCGCCCCGGACAAAAGAAAGCCGATGATGAGACATCGGCCGGCACAAACATGGTGTTCATCCTTCCAACGGAGTTTAGCGCTCCGGGATTAGACGAAGCACCTGTGGCACAACTTGACTGCGGCCCACGGCCGGTCATCTTTGAGAAGCCACGAGAGAGAAGCTACAGGCATCTGAAGGCCCTGTACTTGCGAGGTTACATCAATGGGCAGCCTGTCAACAAGATGTCGGTGGACACCGGAGCGGCAGTCAACATTATGCCATACTCCATGCTACGTCGGTTGGGACGCTCTAGCTCGGATCCGATCAAGACCAATGTGACACCGAGCGATTTCAACGGCCAAGCATCCGACGCACAAGGTGTTCCGAACGTGGATCCGACCGTAGGAAGGAAAACCGTCCCTACGACGTTCTTTATCGTCGACGAGCAAGAGCACCTATGCTTGTCCTACTAGGGAGAGATTGGATCCACGCCAACTGTTGCATTCCATCCACGATGCACCAATGCCTAATACGGTGGGATGGAGATGAAGTAGAAGTCGTCCACGCAGATGATTCAGCCGAGATTTCAACGGGCCGGCATGAACGTTTGGGAGACATCGAGGCCAAGAGCCACTTTCGGGCATCAATTTGGACGACTGCGAGCGCATCGACGTGACAAAGGACGGGGTTAGGTTGGTTTTATCCACCGGCCTGACCGTGTAACAAGAGCAACATCTATGGACAAACGTGGCGATGCCGATCCATGTGATCGGCCCCAAGGATCTATGAAGGAACATTGCAAAACCTTCATTGAGCAATTCAACATGGAGGCCGATTCCAGCAATCGGCCAAAATTATCTTCACCATACATTCTGCCTAGGTTCAACATCGATCTAATGGGCAATGGGTTTACGTCGGCTGATGAGCTGGAAGAAGTCCACACTGGTCCTAATAGCCGACGTTCACATATAGTGCCTTGGCTAACCACAGAGCCGATATCAGCAGATACCTGGCAGAATCGGCTCGGGGGGCACCTAATCAGATGAACATGTGCGATACATGTGCAGCGAAATATTGGGGGCCGATAGGAAAATCGGCCCGTAAAAAAAATTTTCTCATGATATAATTTCTCATGATATACAGCCGATGCACGGACATCGACTTTAGAGCTAAGGAACAAAGCCGATGCACGGCCATCGACTCTAGTACAAATTTCATGGGATCTACCAGTTGCGTGTTCAAGACACGAGGACCTCCAACTCTGTGCCAGAGGAGTTTTGGCGTACGAGACAACCTTATCAGAGGAGTTTTGGTTTCTAAAGCCGCTGGTGACCATCTGCAGTATCGGCTTTCAACGGAAGAGGGGTGATCGGCTCTGGCTGGCTCTGCATGGTAGCTTTCTCAGATATGATCGAGCTCAGGTCCATCTGTCTGAATTACGTGTCCTCATCACTGTTTTTGCCTCGACTGAGGCTCGGGGGGGCAGTTGGCCTGGTGGATGCTCTGTTTTTGGAAGCCGATTGGGTTGTCATCGGCTAGTCCTGCGTCGCAATTTTCTTCAAAGGTGGTGATCCATCAGAGCTCAAACTCATCGGTCGAAAAGACGAAGGATAGATCATGAGGGATTGATGCGCTGACATCGACTTATTGAGCATTGACCAAGTTTACGATCACTCTGTAGTCGAAGAGATGAAGGACGGATTATGAGGGACCGATGCGTTGTCATCGGCTCATTGAGCATTGGCTAAGTGACGATCGGCAGAGTCAGTATGAGGGGAAATCGGCTAAATTAGCATGAAGGAAATCGGCAAAATCAAATTGGGGGAAATTCTTCATTGATAAACAGGATTTCTTACAAAGAAAGAGCCGATTGCTCAAGGAAGGAAGAACAAAAGAAGGGTGCGATTGACCAATCTACTACTACTAGGCCTACACTAGTAGATCCTAGTCTACGGGCCGTCGCTGCCCTTGTCGTCGTCCTCGGAGCTCTCATCGGCACTACTGCCGGTGGGCTCCTCGTCGCTGCTCCCGTAGCCCTCTACGGGAGCTTCATCCTCCTCGTCATCATCGCTGTCGTCGTCATCCCACCAGGTGCGGAGGCCTTTCGCCGGTGGGTAACCCTCGAGGGAGTCGTCGTCGTCGTCTTCCTCCTCCTCTTCCTCAGAGGAGGTGTAACCGTCCCGGGGAACAAGTCATCCTCGCTTTCCGATTCCGAGTTCCCCATCAGCAAGGAACCGGAGATCTTCATCTCCGCTGGTCAAAGACTTGTCGTCCTCGGACCCGGACGGAGGAGGCGTGGTCCTCCCGGTCCCACTCCTGCGGTGCGCGTATGTCCTCCGGCGTCGGCTCGCGGGAGGAGGAAGACCGGTAGGAAAGACCGGAGGAGGAAGAGGAGGAAGAGTCCATGGTGGGAGGAGGGTTTTCGAGTACTACGGAGGAACAGAGAATGAAGAGAGGATGAAGAAGAAAATTACTCGATGCGGTTAAATAAAGGGGGTATAGTGGAGATTTAATGCCATGACGGTTCTCGAGGACGTAATGCCGAAACTATCAATTCGTGCAGAGAAGCCAAGGAGGCGAGGCGAAATGATGAAAGATTCTGCGGCAGTTTTACTCTGCCATGACATGACCCGACGAAAGAAAAGCATAATGATTTTGGAAATGTCATTTCCAAAACCAGGGGGGCATGTGTTATCACCAGAATTTGACCGGATCAGAGGTGGGTCGCGATTGAAGATGGGCTTGAAGAATATACATAGAAGAAATACATGAATCGGCCTTGTATACAAAGTTTGGGCTAGTTTGCCCGTGTATCTGTATCATAGTAGAATACGTGTCGGTTAGTTAGAGTTTGGGCTCGTGCCCGGTTCGGATTATTCCCACATTAGAAAGTCTACGGACTATAAATATGTATCTAGGGTTTATGAAATAAACAACAATCACGTTCACCACAAACCAATCTAGGCGCATCGCCAACTCCCTTGTCTCGAGGGTTTCTTCCGGGTAAGCATCATGCTGCCTAGATCGCATCTTGCGATCTAGGCGAGTACACGTTATTCGTTGTTCATGCGTTGCTCGTCTTTGAAGCCTTTTTGATGGCGAGCAACGTAGTTATCATAGGTGTTTTAGGGTTAGCATTGTTCATCGTACCATATGCTATCGTCGTGCGACCCTTAGACATCTAGCCGCCCTTACACCTATCTTGGGTGTAAGGGCGGCACCCCGCTTGATCATCGTTTAGTAGATCCGATCCGTTATGATTGATCCTTGTTCTTCAAGGATTAGTTTAATATCTGCATAGTTAGGCCTTACAAACGGGTTGAAGGATCCAGTGGCGCGTAGGGTGTAGTTTGCTAGCCCTAGACAAGATGTTCCGAGGATCAACTTCGTGTTGGTTTTTAGGCCTTGTCTAGGGTCGGTTTACGATCACCGTGCGTGGCCGCCAGGCTCAATCACGAGTAGGATGTTTCGATTATGCGGTGAAAACCCTAAATCGTAGTAGGTCGTTTTAGCTTTATCTTGATCAAGCAGGACCACCATCTGATCGTACACCTCGTACGTATCATGGGTGGATCGGCTCCTTGAGCCGATTCACGGAGACAACTCGAGAGCCGATCGAGGCTCGTATTTAATGTTTACGTGTATGCCATGCGGGAAACTAAGCGAGGCACATCCAACACCTTCCTGACCAGGTATAGGTCAGGTGGCACGCCCTTGCATCAGCATCGGACGTGCGTGCCGAAGGCTTTGCGGGCCGTCGCTCGGAGGGACCGGGGCTAGCCGCAGTCCTGGGAGCCTCCCGGCTCTACAGTGTTGCCCGTCGCTGCTCGCCGGTGGGTTTCTGACCGCAACACCGTCTCAAAAAAAGCTTCTCCACGTTCTTGATGTGTCCATGTACATCCGTATGTATGATTTGAATTCTATCCCAACTTGATTGGGAAGATATTGATATGTATTTGATCCGGAGGCTGGTACATGCTTTCACTTTTGGGATCCTTTCACTTTTATAAAATGTTCATGCATGCTAAAATTATCATGCGCATTACTTAGCACAAGTAGGAAATTGTACGCCAAAATACAGTGCTTAGAGCCACAACAAAATACAGTGGTTAGAGCCATCTACTGAATAACAATTCTATACTAAATCGTCTACCGGAACCACATAACTCGCTAGGACAGGGATGACACCTAATAAAACTGCACGAGATGAATCTACTTTTCTCCTCTCCCATCACTTTAAGTTCATGTTCTAGATTTTCTACCACTTGATCAAATACGGCAAGATCTGTCTCAACTCTGAACTTCTCCTTGCGAATAAGCTCCGAATTCTTCTTTTCTTCCTCCACAATACGCTTCAGCTCGAATATCATCAGGTTTTTACGGGCCAATTCATCACCTAAATTGGCCACCTTCTCCTCCAAATCCATCCTCCGGCTACACCACCGGGTTGATTCATCTTGGTATGCAATGTACCATGGATCATCGGCTTGCACGGCTAACTGTAACAATAATGGAAAAAAGAACAACTGAAATCACTCCAACAGGCCATGGCGGAACTTTCAACGGTAGTACAGAGAGCTGAAGCTAGATACCTGCACTTCCGACGAGGTAGGAGAAGTAGAACGTGACCACGATATGATCGAATCCCCACCCTCGGCGGTGTACCCGCTACGACCAGACATTGAGAACTATTTCGTACCTGCAAACTCCAATAAATTACGGGAACCGAATCGATTAGGGGGCGGGGGTGGCAGAAGCGGAGGTCTTACCAAGCTATACTACCAATTGGTGCGCGGACCAAATCCCGGTCGTCGTGGGCGGTGGATCTGCTTGCGGCGGACTTTCCTGCGGTGGGTACAATGTGTGCGGACAAAACAAGTGCTGGAACCGTGGTTGACGTGCGGCGCCGCGAGTCCGTCCGACGCCGCCGGGGGACAGAGCCGGCGGCGCGACGAGGCGCCGGCGATGGCTGCTCCGTCCGACGGTGGGGAACGAGCTGCCAGCGGTTCTCCGGTCTAGCTTAAGAATAATTAATTAGCGAACTTGATGCTTCTCTATGATATTCTCTAAAGACATATATCAGAGCGACAATATGTGTCTTTTCCTGAAAAATAGACGACCCCACTGGTCATTGGCTGCGGAGGCCCCACATAGCGGCAATATATGATTTTCTCTAAATAAATAGACGACCCCACTGGTCATTGGCTACGGCAGCCCCACAGAGCGGCAATATGTCTTTTCCTGAAAAATATACGACCCCACTGGTCATTGGGCGTGGCGGCCCCACGGAGCGGCAATATATGATTTTCTCTAAATAAATAGACGACCCCATTGGTCATTGGGCTGCGGCAGCCCTACGGAAGCAGCAATATATGTCTTTTCCTCGAAAAATATACGACCCCACTCGGTCATTGGCTGCGGAGGCTCCACGGAGCGGCAATATATGATTTTCTCTAAATAAATAGACGACCCCACTGGTCATTGGCTGCGGCAGCCCCACGGAGCGGCAATATATGTCTTTTCCTGAAAAATATACGACCCCACTCGGTCATTGATCTGCGGCAGCCCTATAGAGCGGTCCCATTTGTCATTGGCGGCAACGCGTATAAAATCATGACATAAAACGGCCCACACGTCGGCGATAGATGGATGGCTGCTCCGACGTGTCTCCCGACCCTACCCGTCGGCACGAGACGGTCAGGGAGGAGCTGCCCCAGTGCGGCCCCACCGGTAAGACTAACGGTCAAGGCCTCTGACCTGACGGCTACCGGCCGTTCCAGCACTTGTGCGTGTTTCAAACTAGAGGAGGGGAAAACTGAGGAAAAACTAAGGGACTGGGGAAAACTGAGTACAACTAACGAACCAGGGGCACGAAAATAGAAATCCCTTCTAGTTAATACAATTATATCATGAGATATAAAAATTTATCATAAACACAAAGATATTAATAACCACTTTATTATTATCTCTCGGGCATATCTCCAACACTCACGCACTTTCACTAGAGTCAGTAATCTAGATTGAATTGTGATGGACCTAACACCCATGGCTTTCTGGTGTTGTTCATGTTTTTCTCTTGAGAGATGTTATGTCAATGGATCCGCCACGTTCATGTTCATATCTGTGTGTACTTTGCAAATCATTACGTAACTTTCTTGGACATACTCACGAATAGAATTAAGGCGGCGCTTCATATGTTTCATCTTCTAGTGAGACTCTTGGCTCTTTAGCATTGGCTATGGCACCAGTATACCTGGTCATTCTTCGGGCTGGGTCGGGCCTAACAAAGCCCGACGCAAAATACCTAGGCCCAGGCCCGGCCCGGCTCGACCATCGGGCATGAAATTTTGGCCCAAGCTCAGCCCATCACATGAAATACCCATCAGGCCTTGGGCCTCGGACTGGGCCTCTTCCTTATTTGACACATTTCTTGAGCCCAGGCCCGGCCCGGCCCGACCATCGCGCCTAAATCTGTGGCCCAGGCCCGGCCTATAGGCATGCTCGGGTTGGCCCAAGCCCGGGAATTCCGGGCCGGGCCGGGCCAGTCGGGTCGGGCTTCCCATGGCCAGGTATGGGCACCAACATTGTCACTGTAGATGACCAACGAGTTCAATGGCCTAGGAACCACACCAAGTTCTGTAATGAACTCCTTCATCCAAACAACTTCTTGTGCAGCTTCTAAACAAGCCATGTATTATGATTCAGTTGAAAATGTCGCCACAACCCTCTGCTTGGAACTCCTCCAGCTCATTTTTGCACCATTCAATATAAATACATATCTAGATTGTGACTTCAACTCACCCTTGTGAAAGCTAGCATCGGTGTAACAATTTACATCAATTTAAACGTCACCTCCATAAGAGAGAAACGTATTCTTATTCCTCTTCAAGTACTTCGGGATATTCTTGACTATTGCCAAGTGTTCAATTCCATGATCATTTTGATATATGATGGTCAAACTAACAACATGTGCTATTCTGTCTTGTACGCAACATGGCATACATGATAGAGCCTATGGCCGAGTAATAGGGGATGTTCATATTTTCACTTTCTTCCGCGATAGATGGATCTTTAGTTTTACTCGAAGTCTTACCTAGCAACATGGGCAAGAACCCTTTATTGCTTTCGTCCATGATGAACTTCTTCATACATTTGTCAAGATATGTACTCTGTGAAAGCCCTATTAAACGTCTTAATCTATCTCTATAAATCTTGCTTCCTAGTATATACACGGCTTCACCAAGATCCTTCAACGCTTTCAAGAAGTTCTATATCATTTTCAATCAACAATATGTCATCCACATATAGTATTATAAACACTACAATGCTCCCACTCCTCGCTTACCCTCCCGCCCACCTCCTCGCTTGCCCTGGAGGAGTTACATAGAGCCAAGTCCCGCAGACTTCCGCCGAGCCCCCCTAGCGGGTCACCTTCACGCTCGGCGACAGGGCTGCTCCCCTAAGTCTCTAGGGCCAGATCATTGTCTTCTTGGAGGAACAAACCAGCGAAGCCTGCCATGCTTGCACCCCCTACCTGGCGCACCAGATGTCGTGGCTAAGATTTTCACACCAGGGATTGGTAGTTTGGTACCCCCATTTTAGTTCGGCCAGGGGCGCAGAGCATGGCAAGCTCAATCGGCGGTCGAGACAAGCACAATCACAAAGAGAGACACATGTTTTTTTTATCAGGTTTAGGGATGCGATGGGTGCAACCCTACGCCCTGCAACTATGATGTATATGTTGGGATGAACTAGTTACAGGGGTTGGGGATGGGATTAGTTGTTTCCTTCCCTTCTGTAGCATCGTTTCCCCTCATCCGGTGTTTCCCTCCTTTTATAATGGCAAGGGGGTTAGCACATGTGTCGGCACCACGCGGAGAGGCGATGCGTGCATGGGATCAATGTCGTTGGAAGGCTCTGTCGCCCGACACGATGCACCGTGGGGAGGAAGAGCAGGCTAGGTCGAGTCCCATCGGCCTATCCCCGATTGAGGGCCGCTTGCCGGCTAGATACGCTCCTTCTCGGGGATGATCCCCGGGCTCCCGGGAGGGTTCCGGTTGCGACCTAGCTTGGAGTCCTTACTTCCCGGGGTTGCAGTCCACCGGTTGGATTAGGGGACCCCGTTCTCGTGGAGACGAAAAGTGCCCCTCCGCCGCAAACCCGTCGCACCGCAAAGGCCAAAAGCTTCAAGGCAACAACTCCAACAAGGTAATGACACGTCCGCCGTATGGAGCATATGTTTTCATCCGGAGAACTTGAAACCACTCGCATGGATTGGAATGAAAACTCCACATTGACACCAACATGAATGAAAACAATGCCCGATTAGAATCAAAACTCCACATTGACGCCAACAGGAATGAAAACAAATCCAAAGACGCCGCTGTCGTCATTCATCGGGAGTTCGAACCGACCACGAAGCTCAAGGAGACCGGCCCCTGCTGCCAACCACCGAGCTAACGCTGCACATAATTTTCCGTGACCAGTCGACGTTGCCGGTATTCATCGGAAGTCCAGAGATGCGTGTTGTGAGCTAGTCTTGCGCATTTTATCTCTGCGTATATGTGGTACAGTAAACAATCCAAAACTGTGTGTGCTGTGGCACCACCGTCTGCTGTACAAACAAATGAAAATATTCCCTCTACGCAATCAATCGAGACGATCGGAGCTGCCCCCCGAGGCCCGAGCGCAACCGACTACCGTGGCGCCGCCCCGGCGCCGCGGCGCAGCGCGCTGGTGTAGTTGAGGATGGAGTTGATGCGCTCCAGCTTGAGCTCCTCTCGGAACTGCCGGATGAACTGCTCCGCCCGCGCGTTCACCTCCGCCTTCCCTTCCGCCTCCTCTGCTCCCCGCCCGCACCCGACGGCTCGCGCCTTGGCATCCGCCGCCGCCTCCTTTTTGGCCGGCACCTTATCGGCAGCGGCAGCCGCTGGTGGCTGCCGCTTTGCGCGCGCCAGCGCGTATGCCTCGTCCAAGCTGATGGAGGAGTCGTCGTCTTCCACCTGGCTCTCCGACGCCGCCGGGGACGCGGTTGGTGCTGCCGCCGCAGCGCCAGGCGCGCTCTGCGGCAAGGCCATGCTTCTTCTTCGGCCACCGATGCCGCTGCCGCCTCCTCCTTCTGTGGTTCTTGTTCTTGGAACGTGTGGTACTGTTCTTGCACGTGGTGGAGCGCCGGCGCCGGCGCAGAGCAGGCGACGCTGTAGTCCCCCGCGGAGTGGAAGGAGAAGATGGAGATCGAGCGCAGGCTGTCGAGGACGACGGTCGAGGCGGTGCGAGCCAGCCTGCGCCGGGCGCCCGACTCGCGGCCGTCCTGCTGCTGCTGCTCCCGGGACGACGACATGAGCGCGATGGCGCCGACGAGGACGTTGAAGAAGATGAACCACGCCGCCCCAGGGCTCAGCCACGGCGACATCGGCCACCACCCGAACTCGGCCGCCATGGATCCAAATCGAGCAACAGCTCACGATCGTTCTTGCTCTGTTTTGTCGAACTGTCGATCAAATAATGCGATGCTTTGCCTTAGCTCGGGTGAGCTGTGCGTATATATAGGCTCCGGACCGTGCCAGCTTGTTCTTCTCGCGGCCGTGAATAAACAATGGGCGGGCCGAAAGGTGAGAACGCACAGGACAGGATGGAATAGCTGCATTCCTGCGCCGCGTACGATAGGTACATTTTGGCGGCACTGGCACTGTTGCTTTGCTCCTGGCGGCAACGTGCGGTTTGCAGCAGCTGGGAACGGGACCGGCTGGCCAGCCAGGTAGGCAGAGCGGCAACCAGCGAGAAGATTCGCCTCCAGCGCTAGAATACTACGCGGCTTATCGTGCTCACGTGTCCCCTTCTCCCGATGTTAGTTCAACAGAGTGTGACTAATTCTCGCTTTAAGTTACGAGTAACCTAATTCTATCTCAGTGATTTCATCCAATTGTAATTGAAACTCACGGTTGCAACTTTTTTGTCTTAAATAGAGAGGGAGCCCCGGCTTCTGCATCAAAGCAATGCATACGGTGTTTATTTACCAAAAAAAAATGGCAAGAGCATACTTTATAAAACATGAATCCACCACAGTCAACACCTAGAACCCAACAATGGTTGAAGTACGTGCCGTCAGGGCCTCAAACCCAAAAACAGAAACAATGCGCCACTAGCTAGCTAATTAACATGGGATCCCCAAGTCACTCTATAGAGAAAACCGGAGCTTACAACCGGTCTAGCATACTGTTGACGAGCGTATTATGCCCTCGTTTCAAAAGCCGTCACCACCATAAAACCGCCGATCCATCTTTAGGATCGTGATATGTGTAGTCCGTGCCAGGCCTGTTGTCGACGCCACCATGGCAGATCCGTCGTACGTAGGACATGCCGAACATGCATGACTCAATGTAGCAACTAGCATGACTTGACATCTCATCCTCCTGTCTCTGTCATCCAGCGTTGCTCCACAAACGATGCTCCCAAGAGAGAAACGACATCACAGTGCCGCCATTGTTCGATCTAGAAGACCAGATTCTAGGTTTTCCCCTAAAGCAGCATGAGTGGGTCGACAGTCATTGCACGATGATGCCTTCATCAAAGTAACATTGCAGAACGCCCCATCGTACGCCAAGTCGGCTCGGTTTTCACCGGCAACTATGTCTCTCCGACTCGGAGCCGGGACTAGATGAAGGATCTCGGCGTCAGACAAGCCGGCCTCGGGCTGATCGACCACCCTCCAACGGAGGAGACAACCACCACCGCCAAGACAAGGGACGCCGCCTCGGGCCTCCTCTTGATCGAGAGCAAATTACGAAGCATGTCGGAGGTTGAGCGGCACCCGCATGACGCCACCCAACACCGCCAAGCCACAAACCAGCCATCGATTCCCTACCATCATCGCCGAATGTTCTAAGATTGGCCCATCGCCACTCTAACCCTTGCTGCGCGAGGGGAAGGCCGCCGGTGCCGATCCGCCCGAGCTTTGTCCTGGTGTCTCCACCAATGGCGGTGGAAGGGGGAGGGGAGGCGGAGGAAGGAGTGGGGATGGGGAGGTGAGGACGCCCTAAGGCGGCATGGTGGTGTGAGATAAGGGTGAGAGGAGGGGAGGTTTCGTATACGCTATATATGCTACATATTGCACCCAACTCATGAGTCACAACTAGCCTGAATTATAAATGAATTCAATGATCATTATTATCAGGCCCGGCCCTGAGGGGGGGCAGGCGGGGCGGCCGCCCCGGGCCCCCAAACCTAAGGGGCCCCAAAGTCCGGCAAGCTAAGGCAGCGGCGGCGGAGGTTCATCCGGCGGCGCCATTAGAGCATGCAGAGTGTTTCTCTCGTGTAGTTCAGCAGAGGAGGACGACCGAACGAAGCATTATTCTGTTTAGTGGGCTGGATGATTCTTTTCCCTTTTGTTATGTTGGGCTTTTTTTCTTAATCAGTTTGGGCCTTTTTCCTTTAATTAGCTGTGAAGTGAGGATACTAAGTGCGTGGGGCCCTTCAAAAAAAGGTGCGTGGGGGTCTGTTGAGGTAAGATATATCATGTATACACGCACAGATCAATTTGAGAAGTGGCGCTCTAAAAATTAATCGTATTTTGAAGTGCAGAATTATTTTTCTGGCACGAGAAACGAGAGTCAAAATTCCATATACGATGATGTAGGTCCTCATACTTGGCTACTTAATACGTCGCAGGCCGTTGGGTCCATAAAATATTATCATTAGTGACTTTTAAAATAAAACCATCATTGTCTCAAAAAGAAGGCCATCATATAAACATATACTTTTGGTATCAAAAATTAAGGACGTCGAAGAATTACCCAAATTTAGATGTATCTAGCAGATTTATCTAAATTTCACTATATCTAAATCGTCTTGATATATCCAAATTTAGATAAATGTGTGATATCTTTTCAAAATAAAAGGAGTACGTAAATTATTAACATTCCATCATTAGTGACTTTATATCTAGGAATACCGGATATTCTTAAAACAACAAGTATAATATTTGATATCAATATTGCTCGTGTAGATTATAAATGTTAATTGGTATCATTTCATGTATATGTGTATAAATAATTATTTGAGACTTCTAGGGCCCTAGATTTTCATTTGGCCCCGGGTCCCTGAAATCTCAGGACCGGCCCTGA
>NC_061508.1:166242323-166283317 GCF_022539505.1 Lolium rigidum
GCTCGATACTCTAATGCGCCCCCGTAGCTGCTTCACAAAAAAAACCCATTTCGGCACCATGAAAATGAAAAACGGGTCGCCCGTTGGTCGGATTGGAAATCCGCGCCCGGGGCCTTGCTTCCCATCCCAAGGCCCACGCACGTGCCAAATATGGCCTCGTTCCGACAAACTATGTGGTGCAAGAGGCCGTTTGGTACGTCATTCCCCCTAAAAGCCATAGAACTCCGGACGTGATAGCCCTTTTCGTGAAGGGTCTTCCAAGAAAATTGACGTATCCCAATTCCATATTTTGTAATAGTTACCATGACGCATAAAATGACGCCACACGGCTCCGTGGGGTATTTTGACTTCGTTCACTTTGCCATCTGCCCAAAACGGGGCCAAGCGTGAATCTGTTGTCCCCGCGCGGTCTAGCCCATTGACTCGATCCCAATGGGGGTGGACCATTCTACTTTTTGCTTCATTTGAGTTTGTTTATACCATAGGAACATGTAGTGCAAAGTTTTGGCACATGCAACGTCAACATTCCCACGAGCGTGACGCCACGCGGGAGTTCCCCCTATACCTCGCCGGAACCTTCCGAAGTGTCGTCGCGCATTTCCGGAAGCACCCCATACCCCGGGTGTCAAATGCTGGACCTTGCAACATACCACAACATTTTTATGATTACCATATAGGTGCACAAACAAGTTTGGGGGGGGGATTTCGACACTCGGAGTAGCGGGATCCCGCCAAACGCGAATCTTTTGTCCCCGCGGTCTAGCCCATTGACTCGATCCCAACGGGGGTGGACCATTCTACTTTTTGCTTCATTTGAGTTTGTTTATACCATAGGAACATGTAGTGGAAAGTTTTTGGCACATGCAACGTCAAGATTCCCACAGGGTGACGCCATGCGGGAGTTCCCCCTATACCTCGCCAGAACCTTCCGAAGTGTCGTCTGCGCATTTCCGGGAAGCACCCCATACCCCGGGGTGTCAAATGCTGGACCTTGCAACATACCACAATATTTTTATGCTTAGCATATAGGTGCACAAACAATTTTGGGGGGGATTCGACAGTCGGAGTAGCGGGATCCCGCCAAACGCGAATCTGTTGTCCCCGCGGTCTAGCACATTGACTCGATCCCAACGGGGGTGGACCATTCTACTTTTTGCTTCATTTGAGTTTATTTATGCCATACGAATATGTAGTGGAAAGTTTTTGGCACATGCAACGTCAAGATTCCCACAGGGTGACGCCACACGGGAGTTCCCCCCTATACCTCACCAGAACCTTCCGAAGTGTCGTCTGCGCATTTCCGGGAAGCACCCCATACCCCGGGGTGTCAAATGCTGGACCTTGCAACATATATACCACAACATTTTTATGCTTAGCATATAGGTGCACAAACAAGTTTGGTGGGGGGGGGGGATTTCGACACTCGGAGTGTAGCGGGATCACGCCAAACGTGAATCTGTTGTCCCCACGCGGTCTAGCCCATTGACTCGATCCCAACGGGGGTGGATTATTCTACTTTTTGCTTCATTTGAGTTTGTTTATACCATAGGAAACATGTAGTGGCAAGTTTTTGGCACATGCAACGTCAAGATTCCCACAGGGTGACGCCACGCGGGAGTTCCCCCCTATACCTCGCCAGAACCTTCCGAAGTGTCGTCTGCGCATTTCCGGGAACACCCCATACCCCGGGGTGTCAAATGCTGGACCTTGCAACATACCACAACATTTTTATGATTAGCATATAGGTGCACAAACAAGTTTGGGGGGATTTCGACACTCGGAGTAGCGGGATCCCGCCAAACGCGAATCTGTTGTCCCCGCGGTCTAGCCCATTGACTCGATCCCAACGGGGGTGGACCATTCTACTTTTTGCTTCATTTGAGTTTGTTTATACCATAGGAATGTGTAGTGGAAAGTTTTTGCCACATGCAACGTCAAGATTCCCACGGGGTGACGCCACGCGGGAGTTCCCCCTATACCTCGCGGAACCTTCCGAAGTGTCGTCCGCACATTTCCGGAAGCACCCCATACCCCGGGGTGTCAAATGCTGGACCTTGCAATACCACAAAATTTTTATGCTTAGCATATATAGGTGCACAAACAAGTTTGGGGGGGATGTCAACACTCGGAGTAGCGGGATCACGCCAAACGTGAATCTGTTGTCCCCGCGCGGTCTAGCCCATTGACTCGATCCCAACGGGGGTGGACCATTCTACTTTTTGCTTCGTTTGAGTTTGTTTATACCATAGGAACATGTATTCGAAAGTTTTTTGCACATGCAACATCAAGATTATTCCCACAGGTGACGCCAGGCGGGAGTTCCCCCTATACCTCGCCAGAACCTTTCCGAAGTGTCGTCTGCGCATTTCCGGGAAGCACCCCATACCGGAAGGAGGTTCTGGGGTTTCAACTAATTAAAAAGTACTTTTTACAAACCAGAAGCAATAGATGCTTCATAAAACAAATGACTAGGTACTTATTACAATAAGGAGGTTCTGGTTTCAAACTAAAAAGTACTTATTACAAACCAGAAGCAATAGATGCTTCATAAAACAAACAGACGATAGAAGCAAAGTTTCTTGACAAGCAAATACAAATAATTAACTAGGCATGGATCTTGGAGAAGTCGTCAGTAATTGCCTGGCTTCGTCAGCCACGGATCATCACTCTTCGGGCTCTGCTGATCACTAATCTCCATCGTCCACGGATCATCACTCTTCTGCTCATCACCAGTCCACGACTTCAGGTTCTGCCAATAATCACTACTCTTCGGCACATCACTACTCTCCAGACCACTGCTCATCATTCATCTTGCTCCGCTTGCCATGAGGGGGACTTGCTTGCTGGGTGTTGTCGCTGGAAGCTGGTGCCTTCAAGCTTGCTAGTTCAGCCTGCACGCTTGCAAGTTCAGCCTTTAACCTTGCTATTTCAGCTGCATCATTTTTCTGTGCACGTTCAGCTTCGATCTCTGCTGCATTGCATTTGTCACACAGATGTCCCCTCAGCGTGTCTTCCTTCTTGCAACCGGGGCAAAACACAAGGTAATGCAGGAAGAACCATATCTTAACGTAGAGCTGGTAGCTCACGTAAGCATCTTTAGCTGCATACTCCAGGTTTAAATCAGACAACGGCCGCTCTTCCCAGTAATCGTGCCTCTCCGGAGGGAATTTGTTCTTCATCTGGCTGTACGACTCGTCGATGATGCTAGTTGCAAGACTAGCCATTCCATCCCTCATTAAATATCCTCTGTCGTTGAGACCTTTGACGTGGACAAATTCCTGGATATCGATCCAGTTCTCCCTAGGAATTATAATCTTCTCGAAATATAACTTTAGAAAATCTGCTCTCTTGTCAACGTTGCAGAACACAATTCCTTGTTTTTGAAGGAATGAGCGCAGCGCCGGACATTCCCCGTTGGTCTCGAAAGCACAGAAACAAAACTAGTTTTTCAGCTAGCACGGTTTGTAGTTTAATTTGTTGCACCTAGCCCAAATGAACCAATTTGTAACTTGCTGTTGCACGAATTCCCAGTTAGAAAACACAGAAATATGTCTCGGTCTGAAACTAAATTCACAATTCAACATCATATAGCTAAATACACGGTTCATTAACACAAGAATTATGGATAATCCCCTCTCCACAATTTCTTTTAATAAAATGCACAATCCCATATTCTTGAAACTGCCTTGCGAATTATGGTGCATGTGAGTTTCAATTTTCTCTCAAACAGAGAAAACTGAGCACTCGAGATAAACTAAAACAGATCAAGATTAACTAAAACAGAGCACTTGAGGGTGACTTGGTTCATCATGCACTAGCGATTAACTAAAATCTGAGCAAGATTAACTAAATCAGAGCAAGATTAAGGTCTACAAACCAGGAATAGTGGCAGACGAGGACGTGGTTCCTCATGGACAGTTGAACGACGGCGAGGAAGTTTTCTACTTCGTGGTTGGGGTCCTCCGGAGTGTACTCGAGATCCAATCCTACAAATTTGTTCTCCTTTTCTTCCGCATACCACTGCGTGTACATCTTCAGGTACTTGCTCATCGTCTTCTCCTCATTTGTGTAGAAAACATCGATCTCCTTGCCGCCATGGACGGTGAAGGTCCTGATCTGAGTAAAGGGCTGCATGGCTGACGGCGGAGGAGGCAGAAGCGGTTGTGGAACAGAGGAAGAGGAAGAAGAAGCGTCCATGGCACGGAGGAGGCAGAAGCGGCGAGAAGAGGGTTTTTCGTCTAGTGGGAGGAGGAGTGGAACCGGCAAGAAGCGGAGAGAAATGAGTGGGAGGAGGAGTGGAACCGTCAAGAAGCGGAGAGGCGGAGGAGGCAGAATTTCCGATTTACTAAAATTAGTAAAAATAGAGAATGAGGGTTCCATTTTACCTGCTGGCCCCTAATCCACATAAAATTACCGGAAATGGCCTAGTATCTACTGCTAGATGGCCCCACACGTCAGTGGGTGCCATTTTGCCCCACCCACCCCAAAATGTCCTATACCAAAAGCAACTTTCTCCCCTGTCTCACTCTCTCTCTCCCAACCCAGCCGCCACTGCCGCCTCTTCCTCTCCCAACCCAGCAGCTCTGCCTCCGTCGGCCACCGCCTCCGCCCTCGTCCAGCGGCATCGCCTCCGTCGGCCGAAGCTCCACTGCCTCCGTCGGCCGAAGCTCAGGTTTGGGGGATGAGCGGGGGATTTTCTAGGGTTTGCCGTACTTAATCTCGGGGGATTTTGGGGTTTTTTTTTGTCCGAGCGGCGATTTTCCTAGGGTTTGATCGATTCAAAGTAGATGCTAGTGCTAGAGTAGATTTTCCTGGTTTAGATTGATTCAAAACATGTGCTAGTGCTGCTAGTGCGAATGTCAATCCGGACCTAAACATCCCAACTTAGTTTTAATTAATGTGTAATTAATAGTTTCATAGTTCTCAAATTGTTCACTTGTTGTTATTAGGTCGACATCATGGACCCCTATGACTATGAAGTTGCCATTTTGGTCCCATCCAAGAAGGCCGTTGAGACCATCGACATCAGCTCATCCTCCGAAGGTGAGGATGGTGCTCCAGATAGGGTTCACGTTAAGCAAGAGCAAGGCGATGATCGCTGCAGCAATGGATTGTGCAGCTGACCATGAGGAAGTTGCTCCTCCTCCTCCTGCTGATGTCCATCTGATTCGTCGAGGTAAAAAAAAATATTAGTTATAGATGCAGGATATAGGTAAAATGCTTAGTCTCGGTTTGGCATAATAGCTAGTCAATTTGTAGCATTCAAGGAATACTTCAGTTTCTATAAATACTGTTGGTTTGATATATTTCAATTTTAGGAAAACTTTAAACTAGGCCTTATTCCCTGGTTTCCTTATATGTAGGTCCCAGGATAGAGGCAGGTGAGGAATGGGATGACTTTTGCATGTATCCCAATCTAGTGGAAATGAATCCTACACAAGTTGAAACCCTCGAGATTTCTTGTTGACCAAAAGCGCCCCGCAATTCCTTTTTATGTGTGCACCATAAAGAGTGCAAATATCGTGGAAGGCAGTTCCAGAATGGTAAATAATTACTCCATCTCAAGGATGTTTTTGCATATTTATATGTTGACAATGATCGACTTCATCTGAACGAAGTTTTGCATCTTATAATCTGCAGTACTTCAACCAGAAGTTTACCAAGCAGTACATCTCGAAGAATATGCACCTTCCAGATAATGACTTTCTTGTCTCTTACGATGAGAGACATGGTGTTAAAGTGAGGATTTTCCAGGGCAAAGGGAGGGTTGATGGTGCAGTGATCACAACTAACTGGAGAGCTGTGGTGCAGAAGAGCGAGATGAAGGAAAATGATATCTTTGTGTTTTGGTTCCGCATTCGCGCCCGGGGCGGTCTCAAGTTGCATGTCAGGAAGCTCGAGAAATGAGCTAGCAGGCTGAACCTCTATAATTAAGCTAGTAGTACTATATATATGTGTGTATGAGCTCAAGTAATATGAGCGTTGAAACTCTTATCGATCCGGTACTATCTAATGGCCTCGTTGGTCTATGTAATGTGCTCAAGTAAATGAACGTTGAACCTCCTCGGTAGTATCTATAATTAACGTGTCCTTTTGGTACTATGTTATTGAGCTCAAGGCTGGCACTATCTATGTGTAATATAATGTGCTTTTGGTGGTCTATATATGCTTGGAGTATATATAGATATATATAGTTTGCTAGCCGTAATTAATTATTAGTCATATATTAGCTCGTTGCTTAGCTAATGCTCCTGTACAAATTAACTATTGTCCTAAATCAGTATCCCCTCTGATAGATTATGTAACAAGATCATATCCATAACTAAAAAAAAATAAGTTGCCTTAGTTCCACTATGTAAAGGATAAAGGATGGTAAGCTGACAAGATCTCTCCAATAGCTCCACTGGTTAACTGGCACGTTGACATATCTAGAGGTGCTGGGTTTGACTCCCAGCACTCACTCTTTTTGATTTTTTTGGCGCCCGAGAGAAGCCCAAATATCCCTTCTGAATCCAACTCCCTCCTATAACCTAGCAGAAATTCGAATCCAGTCGCTCGGTAGCGGTGGCGGTGGCGGCCCCGTCCCTCTCCGACGACGAGCCCCTCCCCTCTCCGACGACGAGCCCCTCCCCTCTCCGACGACGAGCCCCTCCGCATCTCCCGGTCTGCACCCCCCTCATCTCTCCCCTCTCGATCTGTTCTTCTTCGTCAGTGCACAATATCGAATCTCTGTGATCCAATATGTGCTGTTACTAGGACTAAAGTACCGAGTCCGAGGTGACGGCGGTGGTGGGTGTGCCGGCGTTGCGTCCGAGCAAGGGATCTGCTCGTCCATCCGCCTCGCCGACGACGAGCCCTCGCCCTCTCCGGGACGAGCCCCGGCCCTCTCCGACGACGAGCCCCTCCGCATCTCCCGGTCCGCACCCCTCTCATCTCTCCCCTCTCGATCCGTTCTTCTTCATCAGTTCACAAAATCGAATTGAACTGTTGTGCATTGCTTGAAATTGGAACTGCTGTGTAGTTAGGTGTTTGCTAATTGCATCATTTTGTTCTTCCGCAGATGGACAGACGCTGGATTACAACAAGAATTAGAACGCTTTCCCCTAAACACACAAAGGGAGTGGCAGAGTTTATGCAGTTTGTTCGCTTGAGTGCTGCCAATGATGATCAGGTGTTGTGCCCATGTCGTAGCTGTCTCAACCGGTGCACAAAACCTCTAGATGTAGTAGAGGCTCATTTGCTTCTTTTTGGGATGGCAACCACTTATGACAGATGGGTCTTCCATGGAGAACCATTACATCCTGTACCGAAGCTGGACATGGAGGACAAGGAGGTGCACTGAAGCCGGACATGGACATGGAGGTGAACCCGAGGCTGGACATGAAGGTGAACCTGAGGCTGGACATGGAGGTGATGCGGGGGCACACCATGTTGGTGGAGGTGATGCGAGAGGCACACTATTTTGGTTTGCAAGAGGAAGATGGTTACGAAGATGATAGAATTCCTGATCCGCTTGCTGATTTGTACAAGTCGAACCGCAAGGTCCTGGAAAGGACACTATATTTGCTGAGTTGATAGAGGAAGCCAAGCGCGCAGCCAGCGATGGGGGTACAATGTCAAGGTTTTCACTCACAGTCAAGTTACTTCAGGCCAAGTCGTACTACCGGATTAGCAACGTTGCATTCAACGCGATACTCCGGATTTTGGCCTTGCAATACCCTACTAGCTCAATACCAAAGTCATACGAGGAGGCACTTAGCATAATCGGCAGGTTGGGCCTTGGTTATGAGAGTATCCATGTGTGCCCGAATAACTGTGTATTGTTCCGGAAGGATTATGCCAAGGAGAATAATTGCCCCAAGTGCAAAGCCTCCAGATGGAAAGATGCTGATGGTAGGAGACAGATCCCAGAGAAGGTGCTGAGGCACCTCCCATTGATTCCAAGGCTGCAAAGAATGTTTCTTTCAAAGAAGCAATCAAAGGAAGTACAGTGGCACAAACTGAAGCGGCAAGACGTGGAGAATGATCTCAGTCATCCAGCAGACGGGGATGCATGGAAGGATTTTGACAATATTCATAAAGACTTTGCCGCCGATGCCGAGAACATAAGGCTTGGACTTGCCACGGATGGTTTTAATCCCTACGGGAATATGAGCAACTCCTACAACATGTGGCCTGTATTCGTGGTGCCATACAACCTTCCACCGTGGGCATGTATGGATCAGTCCAACTTCATGCTGACATTGCTAATCCCTGGTCCATCCTCTCCGAGGAAAAGATTTTGATGTCTTCATGGAGCCTTTGATGGAAGAGCTGCAGGAGCTGCGGAAAGGTGTAAAATCATATGATACCAATAGTCCGGACAAGTTTGATCTCCGTGCTGCAATCTTATGGTGCATTCATGATTATCAGGCACTGCACACATTGTCAGGGAGGGCCACAGCTGGTTAGCAGGCATGTGTGCGTTGTGATAAAGAGAATTGCTCCAAGAAATTAAGGAACAAAATCTGCTTTATTGGGCACCGCCATTGGCTACGTCGGTACCATCCTTGGAGAAATAGCAAAGAATACAATGGTGCTACTGAAAGGCGTGAGAAGCCAGCGGAATTCACTCCAGAAGAGTCGAAGGAACAGCTTGATAGGGTTAGAGATGTGATACCGTGCAAGCTTCGGAAGAAAAGGAAACGTGAGGACGGTCAGTGTTGGAGCCGTAGGTCATGTTTGTGGGACTTGCCATACTGGGAAGATCTAAAGCTGAGGCATAATCTCGATGTAATGCACATCTAGAAAAACATCTATGACAATCTGATTAGTACTTTCATGAACATACAAGGCAAGACAAAGGACACAGTGAATTCAAGGCTTGATTTGGAAGACATGGGCATAAGATGTGACTTGCATTTGCAGCCTGTTTCAGTCGACTCTTTTGAGATGCCACGGGCGTGGTATACAATGAGTAAACAAGAAAAAATTGCATTTTGTGAATTCATAAAAGCTCGTGAGGTTTCCGGATGGGTACGCGTCTAACATATCCAAGTGTGTGGCTGCGATAAGTGCAAGCTTCAAGGGCTGAAGACCCATGATCTGTCATATATTGCTTCAAAGGATCTTACCGGCTGGCCTGCGAGGAACAATCCATGAAGACATATATGAAGCGGTTGCTGAGCTTGGAAATTTCTTCAGAGAGTTGTGCTGCAAAACACTGAAGAGAGACATTCTGGACAGACTTGAAAAGGAAATCGTAGTTATTCTTTGCAAAATTGAGAAGATCTTCCCCCCATCTTTCTTCGACGTGATGGTGCATTTGGCCATACATTTACCAAAAGAGGCAAGGCTTAGAGGCCCAGTGCATTACGGTTGGATGTACCCAGTCGAAAGAAGGTTGCTAACATTGAAGCGTTATGTCCGGAACAATGCCAGGTCGGAGGGATTGATTGCCGAAGCATATATTGGTGATGAGTGCCTGACATTTTGCTCGAGATACTTCGACGATGTTGAAACAAGATTCAACCGTCCAAGCAGAAATCTGGAGCGGGATGATTCACATATTGGTGATGTGTCTGTTTTCAAACACGGTGTGAAATTTATTGGAGCCTCTCAATATGTGTATGCAGGTGAGGACTATGACAACATGGTGTGGTATGTGCTCCGAAGTTGCCCCGAGGTTGATCCATACATCGAGTACGTTTCTCTTCATCCCCATATATAGATAGGTTATTGTAGCATGTCCAAATAATAATTAGGATCTATTTTTTGTTGCCATTCCGACCTGTGCAAACAAGAGTTGAACCAACGAGGTGGTCAGATCAATGTTGATAGATGGCTTGCCAAGAACTTTGCTAGATGGTTTCAGACTCAGGTGAGATCTTTAGCTGGTTTATTTCTGAAGATTGGAAAAGTTCATGATATAAATTTTCTGTGTGTGTTACTCACCCCCTGGATGATTTTTTGCAGATTGGAAAAATGCGAAATGATGTCACGTCACGATCTCTATGCTTTGGCGTGCAAACCAGATTTTAGAGTGAGACTATATTCGGCATGTGTTGTTGACAGTGTTCGGTACCATACTGCTGACCGCGAGAAGAACAGAAAGACACAAAATAGTGGAATCGTTTCTGAGAGAGATCATGATGGCAACAACATTGACTTCTTTGGTCAGCTCAAATCCATCATCAGATTGCAATACAACTCCAGCGGTGGCATCCATCGGTCAGTTGTCCTCTTCCGGTGTGACTGGTTTGACCTTGGTGGTAGGAAACCCGGATTCGACGATGATGGACACTTCAAAAGTGTTAACACGAAAAGTTTTGGTACAAGAATGATCCTATCATTCGACATCACAAGCAACCAAGGTCTTTTATGTGCCAGACACCAAGTTGAAAGGAAAATGGCAAGTTGTGCAGAAATTTCACCATAGACATCTATGGAGTGTAAAAGAAAATGAACAGGGACCCGGTGTTGCTGGACTATCATATCAAGATGTAGATTCCAGTCAAGTTCATATGCAAAAAAAAGAAGGCACTGCACGGAGTAGGACGAGAAGTGACGAGGAACGTGTGCTACTTGAAAAAGTCATTGTGGACAAACTGAAGAAACGGAGCAAGGAGGTTGTTCCTGAAGAAATCGAGGAGGTTGATGAGACAATGTACCAATATTGCAGTGATGATGATGATGATGATGGAGGAAATAGGACTAGGAATCTTCCAGTTTCCGAAGAAGATGAATAGCAGTTTGAATCTGTAGTTTGTGTAATGGATGAATAGCAGTTTGAATCGTAGTTTGTGTAATGTCAGTTTATTTCAGATTATGTGTCAGGTTGTTTGGCCCAAAATTTATGTTGAACATGCCAGCTTGTTTTTCCCAGAATTTATCTTGAATATGTCAGCTTTTTGTTCCCAGAATTTGTGCCCAATTTTTTGGGGAATCCATGCCCAATTTTTAGGGGAATCCATGCCCAATTTTTTCAATACATGGCTGACGCCGGCGACCATATATGGACGGCGCCGCCGTGTATGGCTGACGCCAGCGACCATATATGGGCGGCGCCGCCGTGCAAAAGGAGTTGCTACACATTTTCAACGGAACTCATTTTCAACGAGAACACATTTTCAAGCTGAACAGAATTGCACACATACATAGACATGGTTCAAATTCAGGAACTAAACATTGTGGCACGAACAGACAAATGGTTGGAATTACAACACAATAACTCTAGCATATACTCTAGCTTCTTCTCCTCCTGACCAACAGATCACTGAATTCACCCTAATTTCAGTTCCTACACATCACCCAGGTACAACAGATGACAAAAGCTACAGATAACACCCAAACCATGAAGCCTCTCATTTTCTTTGGTTCAGGGTTGCTCTGTTTCCTTGCAGCAAGCAGAAACTTTTCTTCCTGGAGCCTCTCAATTTCTACCTGGAGCCTCTCAATTTCTTCATCTCGATCCCAAACAGCATCACGCAGATCACAAACTAATTGTTTGTGATGTGCATCCAGCGGATCATCAATCCACTTAAACACTTTACACCCTATTCCACCAGCAATCTGACAGATGAAGAACTAAAGAGGATAAATAAGCCACAGTACAAAAGAAAATTCAGAAGACGGCGGGCTCCAGGAAATTCAGAATGGGGGGGGGGCGTGCTCGAAGACTAACCGAGCGAATTTTGCAGTTCCGGTATCTTCTCCCGGGGTTTGGATCACTCCAAGAAATCCATTGCGGCATCTTCTCGCCACAGTCACAGACGTCGGCGGGCTCATAATCGAATGGCTGCTGCCGATATGGGATGGGCGTGCCCGGCTGCCGGTGGCGACGTGACGACGCTCCTGACCTAGAAGAACTGCCCGAGCAGGCTGGGAACCCTAGATGCGCCGCCATGCGAGCTGTCGGAGGAGGAACCCTAGATGCACCTGGTCGGAGGTGGAGCGGTTCGACCGCACATGTTTTGAAGACAACTGATTAGTCTATCATGTCTATATACATGGACAACCATACTTGCGTCAACAACACTATTGTAGCAAAGCGGTAGGGAGTGGTAGTGCGGCAGCGCCAGGTCGAGGGTTCGAGTCCCCGCAAGCGCAATTTTTTGCCAGTTATTTCCATCGGGAGCCACTCCAACCCAGCAGAGGATGGGCCGTCGGGCCAGCAATTCAACCACCGGATGGGCCGTCGTGCCAGCAATTCAACCACCGGATGGGTAGGCCAGCCCAGCAGAGGAGAGCCCAAAAGAAGAGAATATCACCAGCAGCCACCAGCCTAGTAGAGGACAGCCCAACAAAATGGTGGACGGCACAGAGAAAAAAAATAACAAGACGCCTTGGTCCCACAAGTATCACTTGGTCCTACATGTCAGTTAGTTCAAGCCAGTTGCTTCTAGTGACACGTGTGAGGCGCGTGGGACCCGAAAAGGGACACATAGGCAAAATGGATGACATGGAAGCCAAACACATACCATTGTATTGAGCCAAATGCCAATGACGTTATTGATTTGTCGCAATCCGCAGTGGAAAAACGTTGTAGGCCACTTAATTTTGCTAATGACGTTTTGACCTAAATTGCCAATGACGTTTTTGCCCAATAACGTCACGATTTCCTAGGGTTTTGCCCCCCCCCCCCCAAGTGGCCAACGACGGTCAAAGCTAGGAACGTCATAAAGCTATGACATTTTTATTTCCATTCATAAAAAAACGTCATATTATGGAAGATTTCTTGTAGTGAGACCCTCAGTAATCGTCCGGCTATAGACAACTACTGTGTATTGCCTCCTTCAGAATGCAACCCGGCGTTAGAGGTCATCGTGACCCTCCTAGAGAGTTGTGAAGGTGTCTCATGCCAACTTCAACAAACTACGGACTAAGCCCGTGCCCACTTTGGATAGTGTGGTTGCGCTAGTAAAGTTGGGACGACGAACACTTATACGCTGTGCTCTTTTCTGAAAACATTTAACCCACACTTCCTTTGTTTGCCAACAACCAACCATACACCACTTTTCTGAACATCTTTGTAAAGATCTTTTGCTTTCATAAACCATACACTTGGGTAGGGTTAACTCACCCAAGGTTTTCATAAACATTTACAACAAGGTAAACCTTGAGGGGTTCCCAACCTAAAGTTTCATGAGATGAACTACTACTCCAATATGGCCGAGATGATGGTCATCATGCCATCGAGGGGTATGTGTGAGTGGCATAAAGAGGATCATACTTGCTTAAGGTAAGCATGTATAATGACAACATGAGAGGGATCATACTTTCAGATTTGTGGTGCTATCTGCCAATGCAATTGTAAAGGTGTGGATTAACCAACACAAATATTACCAAGTGAATTGGCATATTCATCTCACTTTGAGAATACACCAAGATTCATGATATTACTACCACTATACTAACAAGGGGTGTGGTGTGAATACTGTCCCGAGATGAACCATGCTCAAAGCTAAGCATGAAGGACAACCAAGTAGGATAGCATGCACATGATACCAAGTATCCAACAAGTATAAGACCATACAAATATAACCACAAGGAGTAACATGCTTGCCACCAAGCATAGATGACACAATATAGAGCTCAACACACATAGAACCAAGATGCTAAGAATGACATCAAAGAGACATCACATCAGAGATCAATAGATGGCTTCCCTTGGTTGGCTTGTCCCTGGTCCTCTTCAAAACCTTCTCCAAAATCCTCCCCTTCAACTTCTCCCTCGTTCGTGTCTAGCGTCGCAAAAGGGAATAAAGCAAACAATCAACTCAAAGCCCAAGAACCAAGGGTCAAGTAAAATAAACATTGAAAATATGCAGGGGAGTTGTGTGACAGTAACAAATCATGGTTTGGCTATTTTTAAAACAAAGTGATGAAAAGGATTTGAATAAACCAAGGAGGTTTTAACTCTATCATTGCATGTGACACACATACATTCACAAACAGAGATAAAATTTCATGAACAGAGACTAATGGTATTTTTCCTAGATGAACAGTTACAAAACAAGATTAACAAAATTGGGTTCATCCAAAAATATTAAACCTACAATTTTAGGCATTAGAAATACTAACCAGAATACAGATATTATGTTTAATACATTACAAATCGTACACAAATCCTACAAATACAAGGTCAGTGGCATCTGGTAGATATTTTCATACTGGTTCTGTAGCAATTTTAATCACCCCAAACGGATCTACCAAACTTGAGTTATTTGCAAAATGGCTCTCAGATACATTTCAATTTTTAATTTCTGTTTCGAATTTTTAAACGAGATTGGTTTGGGCGGGAAGATCTGGGCCGTGCCAAGCGCACAGTGACAGGCCGGCCCAGTGGGGCTATCCGGTGGCGGTGAAAAAAAGAAAAAGAGAAAAAGGCCGGGGCCCATGACGGGCCAGGACGGCGGACGTGGCCATGCACGCCGACGTGGCCATGCATGCGCCATGCGCCCGTCGGATGCAGATCTGATGGCCCGCGGCCGTCGTGTCCACGACGTCTGCGCGGCGCTCGCCGGCGTGGAAGAAGAAGGGGTGGCTAGGGGCTTAACGGCGGCTGGCGGCGGCGTGGCTTGGTGCAGGTGGGCTGGTGGCGTGGTCGTGCTGCGCGGGGACGTCTCGGCGGCGTTCAGACACGTCTCCTCCTCCTCACGCGGCTTCGTCTGCGTCATGGACGGCGTCGGAGCGTCGCCGTCTTCGTCGCCTCGCTCCAGATCTGCGCGCCAGAGAGGTAAGGGAAGAGGGTTAGGGCTGCAGGAGGTCGAGGGCGAGGGTAACAGGGAGAGGGGAGAGGCGTCAACAGCGTCGTGGCGGTGTCCACCTGTGCGTCACCCTCGCGGTGACCACGGTGTCGACGACGCGAGCGGCAACAACAGCGGCTCGAGCTGCTGCTCGATCAGCTCGGCAGAGGGACATAGTAGTGGTGTGGGTGAGTGGGGAGCTGAAAGGGGGCGGGGGAGGCGTTGGGTCGCCTTTTAAAGGCAGAGAGGGAGACGGGAGTGGAGCGGGCGGTGGCTTCTGCCAATGGTGCGGCGAGGGCTGCTTCACCTGGTGGGGCGAGGGTGACGTCTCCCTGGTGGCGTCAGCAGGGGAGGGGTACGAGGAGGCGGGGCTGGCAGTCGAGGCTGATGGCGCGTCAAGCGAGGCGTCGCCATCATGTCTCTGCCGAGCATGCGCGCGGGCTGGTCTAGGGTTTCGGCGGGAGAGGGGTACTGGTGGCATTTTGGGCCAAAGAGAGGGGGTGGTGGAGTGTTAGGGCTGGGCCAAGGCAAGGGAGGGAGGTGGTGGTGTTGCCACGGCCCAAGCCAGAGAAAAAGAGAGAGGGAGGGAAGAAATAAAAAGAGAGGGGGAGGTTCCCCCTTCTTGTCTCTCAGCCAAAAATCATAGAGAAAAGAGAGAGAAGGGAAGAAGGGGCAGATGTGAAGAGAGAGAGGGCCATGCCCTAGTGCATGTGCCACAAATTTGGCAAATGTGCAAGTGCACATGTGTTCGAAAAAGTAAACTAGGTGGTGATGGTGTGAAGGGTGTAACCCTAGGTGATGATGTGTCATCAAGAAAAAAGAAGAGAGGGGAGTGTTCCATCTTATCTTGGAGTGGTGAGAAACTAGGGTTAGGGTTTTGGAAATCAGAAAACACATTAAGGTGGTGACATCAAGTGAGAGGGGTAAAACCCTAGTGGTACAAGGTGGTGTTTAAAAAAAATTGGTGTAAGGGTTATCACAACAAGAGAATTCTCCACAAGCTTAAATGTAAGATTCTAATCTAGGCATGCACACCTAGTCACAAGATAAAAGTTTTTGTTGGCTCAAAATTTTCAGATTTTGGAAATTATGCAGGTGATGAAAAATGGGTTGTGACAGCTTGGATCCGAAACCAGGGACTCGGTGGCCACAATTTCCTCGGCTGTGGCCTCTGCATCCCAAGATTTCCGCCTTAGGATGTCTTCCGACAAGTCGAAAGGGGCAAGACCACATTCGTGAGTGTTTGAAGACTCGTCCTTGACGTATAACCATTTCTTGCGCCAGCCTTGGACGGAGTCGGTAAACTTCAAACAATAATAACCGGCTTCCGGCCACACACAGATACAGACACCACCTACATTGTAGATGGCGTTCTTCGAGTAGTTTCGGCGGAGATAGAAAATGTGCTTCCACAGGCCCAAGTGGGGGTGCATGCCAAGGAAGCACTCTCATAAGGTGATAAAGATAGATATGTGGAGGATAGAGTTGCGGGTCAGCTGATAAAGCTGAATCCAGTAAACGAAAAGAAGCCCACGAAGGAATTCGTGGACTGGAACGGATAATCCACGGACAAGAAAGTCAGTGAAAATTACCCGGAAGCCTTCAGGATCGAGGATGGGGGATACTTTCATCCCCTGGCATCTGCATCGCTTCATCCTTGAGCAAGCCCATCTTCTTGAGCATGTGGTGGTCCTGAGAAGAGATTTTGGATCTCTCCCATCTGGAAATCTTCTCCTTCTCCACGCGTTCAGAGGTACCGTCGGTGATGTTCTTGGTGCGTTTGGTCCAGGGAGCCATGGCGACGGAGCGGCAGAATGGAAAAGGAAAGGAGAAGTTGGGCGCAGGAGGTGCTCAAGGAGAATGGGAATTAGGGCAATTGTAGAAGCAAAGGAGATGAGCGGCGGAGCAAAGGGGAAAAATGAGCCCAGGGGTAAACCTTTATAACCTAGAAGACGAAGTAGCTCAACCATTGGATGTACACGGGACGATCTTAAACTTTACACGTGGCCGCGTGGTAAAAATATTTTACAGTTCATTTTGGAATTAAGGAAGTTACTGCGAGTGTGCCGAGAATGTCGGAGGACGTGTAAGCCCCACTTACGCGACGTGGGGGAAGAGCAGAGATTTTGGGCCCACAAAACAGTGGTCCACCGGCTGTCGTGTCTTCCCAAGGCGACAACACATGGTTTTCGTTCGCATCGATGTCATGGCTGAATTAATCTTCGAGTTACTAGAACAATATATAGTCAGAAGTAAAAAATTGGGAGCCTATGTCCAGCAGCAAGCACCTGTTCATATGCTCGGGGGCTAGTCTTATCAGAAGTATTGAATGTACTTCTGATAAGATGATGTATTGATGATGAAAATATAGAGTTGATTAAATAGAAAAGGTTGAGCCTACACCCAAGTGCAAACACTCGAGTATAGCCTCGGGGGCTACTCCCATCGGGAGTGCTGGTCGCGCACCCGATGAAATATGGAATTAAAAGGAAAGAAAAATGATAAGATAATATAGAATGAAGCCGAAGAATTTCTTCTACGTACATCTTCGAGTTACATATCACTCGTCATGTACTCCCATTGGGAGACCAAGATATTATTCAATATAATATGTCAACCCGAAGAAATAAAGAATTCCATCATCCTTACAAAGGCACTCGGCAATATATTCTCAGAGCGCGTCCATCGCGATAAAAACTCTGGATGTCGTGACTCGCAAAAGGGATCACGAAGGTAGGACACCAGGATCCGTCCTGTGTGGCGTGATATCACACACGAATGGGCTCTCCTACTTTATCCACATCAACATATGTGAAGAAAAATCCCGACGGACGCGTTGGGTACTCGATAAAATAGGCTGGAATTTGATTAACGGTAAGTCCTGAAGCGGCACATATCGAATTACACCAGTATTCTAGGTTCGAGTCCAGGGACTTGAGCTTGAAGTAGGTTTATGCAGATTTGCCACGAGAGCAATTAACTGGTACTAATCCATCAGATGAACCAGTCTCATTTACCATTATCCCTGTACAAAATAGACATTGAGTAAAATTTGAATGTAACTCGAAAGCTTTATTAAGCAGATGCACGATGGAGATTTCAGTCGACTCTAAGACTCAAGCAAAATCTCTGGGGCTACTGACATAGGTATGCCTACTATGCATGTTGAATAAGTACCCTACGTCCACAGGAAAGTAGGAATCCCATGGACTCGAAGCTTTGGAGGCCCAGAAGGTTGGAAGCTTTCGGATTAGGAAAATAGAGTTACTATTGGAAACTTGTATCAATATAGGAAAGGCCCAACGCGGCCCGACAGTTTGTAACTTGTACGACACACAAAATCCTCGGCTTCGCCTCCTATATAAAGGGGAAGCAGAGGGAGAAAGAAGGGACCAAAATCATTGTAACCTAGCCACCGTAATATTGAGTTGATCACCTTTGTTCGGCTGAACCTTTGAGATCTACTTGCCCTCAATTTCTTGCGAAACCCTAAGTCTACAATACGTAGGCATTGACAAGTTAATCCCTCGTCAACAACTATATATTCCATATTTTATGTTGTAAATACATGAAAGTTCTGTTGTAAACATAACAATAATTTATATTCTGGTTTCGGCAGAAAACTCTGCCCAAGTCCAAATTCTTCTATGGTTACTTCATGTTGTAAATAATATAATTTTTTGTTGTTAACAATGTGAATTTTTGTTGTCAAATTTTCCACAAAAGTATACAACATCTACAACTTATTGGATCCTACCAACAATCAGGAACAAGGAGCCTTCTTTTACAACATATAACGCAAACATATCAAAGTTTGTACTATAAAGTGGCAACATAAGTTTGGGAGCTATATGTAGGTACCAATACTAACGAAACTACAGCTTGAGACCAAGTTCCACTTCGGGCACATTTTCATCATGTTGTGTCGCAGCTCCCTGAGCTTCTTGCGCATCAGATATTTTCATTTTCATGACAAGACAATCAACCAAATGGTGACCCACTAAGAAGAAAGGACACTTTGTCACCTTCGTTCCCGTCTTCTTCTTTTTAGTAGCCATGCTTCTCTTTGCAGTAATGCTCGTCTTTGCAGCCGTGTTTCTCTCTTCATCTTTCTTTCCTTTCGTATTCTTCTTTGCATCATCTTCACGTTGTTCAAGTAGAGGCTTCTTTCACTTCTCCGATTCTTTCGGGCGGTCCTTAGGTTGTTGTCGTGGTGGGTTTCGCAACCCTCCCCGTGTTGCTTGTTGTTGCGCTTGCACCTGAACCACATCAGGTTCACCTTCTTGTTGTGCGTCTCCACCTCTTATATTTGCATCAACAACGACACTAACATCATCGATTGATGCAGAGACCAACTCATAAGTTTCATCACTAAAGCACGCATCGGATGCCAGATGATTCATCTTGCGGCAAAGCCTGTTGTACCTTAGAGTGTTTGTTCCATGGATGCCAAACATGAGAGGACCAGTGTTCGCATCAGGAACGGGAGCACCTTTACTAGCTACTTTAGACCACCTTTCTAACATGTACCTATCTGGTATCACCTGGATATTCAAGTCCACCATTACCCCGATTATGTGGGGAAAAATTAGTCCACACATATCAAACATGTTGAAGCTGCAATCATATAATCCATTTGCAATATTAGCTTCAACTTGGTATGTTCTAGTGTCTCTCCTATCGCTAGCAACAAGGGAAAAGCGTAGACCAGCATCATTTTGTTGTATCTCAAGGGTAAAGTCAAGGTCGAATACTTCTCTAGTGTAGAAGACAGACGCTTGCTTCTCAATGTTGAGCCTGCTCAAAAAAGTTGTTGTTAACACTGTTAGTAATTGTAAAACAAGGAGGAAACAAATGTTACAAAACTACTTCTACAATTTCTATTGTTACAATTTTGTTGTAAACACTGCTATTAGTTGTTGTTAATTTCTTTATTACATGTTGTTCACAAAGTTACTAGTTGTTGTTAACAGTATTAGTAATTGGAAATGAAGAATGAAACTAATGTTAAAAACCTACCACTTCCTTTTTCATTGTTGCAAAACTTGTTGTTAACACTGTTATTGCTTGTTGTTAACACTGTTATTGCTTGTTGTTAACAGAGAATCAAATTTGTAACAACTACAACACCTCACCTGCCCCACAATGGTGGTTCTGTTGTCTCAAGAATGAACCTTGCATTATCTTCTCGATCGAGCATCATGTCTTGGCATTGTTCATATTGTCTCACAAACGTAAACCACCGAGTCAGACGGGTGAACCAAAGTTTTAAAATAAGACTTGATCCCCTTAGACCTGACCCTCGTACTCGTGAAGGGTAAAAGTTCCTCCTAAAATATATGGGATCCCACGATTTCCTCGAGTCCCACATGTTTTTGAGATGCTTATGCTGATCCATTTGGAACCACTCCATCACATGTTTCCAACTAGCTTCAAACTTCTTAACGGTATCTGTGTCAAAGATGCATGCCCAAAATACTTGTGAAAAGGGCTCTCATTGTTGCATTGGCTTTCCAAACTTTGTTTTCGCGATCCGTATCACGTGCCAGAAGCAGTTTCGGTGGATTGCATCATAGAAAATTTCTAAAATGGCCTTTCTCATTGCTTGATCTTGGTCGGTCATAATGTGCTCCGGTTGCACTCAATCCATTGCTTCAAGCCACCTTTCAAACACCCACTTGAAACCATCTTTTGTCTCATTGGTAAGCAAAGCACAACCAAGCACCACTGTTTGCATATGGTTGTTGATTTCAACAATTGGTGTGAAGGGAATATTGTAACGGTTGGTGCAGAATGTTGTATCGAAAAATACACAATCTTTGTACTTGGGGTACAACAATCTGGTCCTTCCATCAACCCAAAACAGCGCCCGCACAACATTATCTTCATCAACATCTTTAGCATAATAGAAGTTTGGTTCTCATCTTGTCGCTTCTTGAAGTATTCTATTGTTAGGTCCATGTCCCGAAACAACATATTTGCCCTCATCTTGGATCTCTCATTTGTAACATCCCTCTTGACATACCCCAAAGTTTGTATGTCACCACCATGTACATCACCCAGCGTACCCATAATATCAGATGTTTTCAGATTTTGGTTATCCATTAGTTCCAAGAATTCAAGGTCTTCTTCCGGGATCTTGCGATGAAACCGGTAGTACCTACGACGTCCAAGCTCTTTGATAGGTGGATATGTGTGCTCATCGGTGAATGGTGTAACAGCGAATGATCCCTCCCTCAATGAAACAATCATGTGAGCTTTGGAATTGTGACGAACCACCCTATTTCTCTGCCTAGAATCTGACATTTCCATCGAGGCACTAGCAGGTTGGTGGCTACTGTTTTTTCTCCCGCTGCTCATATCTGTTGCAGGGAACATTGCTTTCTTGTAGCGCTCTCTGATGTACCTCCAAATTTTTCTGTTGTTGCTGCTCCCTTTCTAGCGTGCACACACTCAGACACCTTGTTTATGAGAACTTTTTCACATCCCCTGTTGCGGCTGTACTTGGAGCTACAGATCCTAGTACCGAAGCCCATCTTGTATGCATATCATTGTATACTTTTAGTGCAACATCTTCATTGTCGAACTGCATGCCAACAAATGGGACAACGGGCTGTGAAGATACATCTTCATCAAAGTTGCCTTCACCGCCACTTTCTCCATTTTCTTCGATCGGCTCATGGCTGTCATCTTCATCATCCGAGTCAAGCGGCTGGTTAAGGTCGAAAAATCCTGCACCTCATTCAGCTTCACCATCCGCAACTTCCTGTTATTTTGAATGCTATGTTAGTTCACAATTTTTTTGTTGCTAACATTACAAATTAATGTTGTAAACTTATTAGTTTTACATTGTTAACATTATTAATTTACTCACAGTTTGTTTGCAAATAGAATATAATGTTATAATATTTAACAATAATTTCATACACAACAATTATACATCATATGTAGTGAATTTCGTCCAAAATGTAGAACAACAATTTCCAGTGTATCAACAGCAATATCATCCTTGCTTGATAACAATTCAAAGATCTAAGGTTAACAACAACATCAGAGTTACACTTGTTTGTAACAATTCCTCCACCAATTATTGTTGTATAACAACACTAACAGTCAAATCCTAGGGTTTGTGAAGGGAACCGAGCTAGTACATGGTGACCTCCATTGGATCCATGAGCAGATGTTGTGAATACAACTTCAGGGTTCTGGAACCTCGTCGGAGCTCTATGACTAGCTGGAGCAGAGGGATCGGAAGTGGCTTGCCGCGGGGGTGGTGGAGGTGGTGCTAGTGGAGGCTAGTTCGATCCCGGTGTCGGAGCTCTTCTAGGGAAGAGGATGTCGTGGAGGAGGTGCACCATGGCCATATTGGTTGTGGAGGAGGCCGGGAGGCTTCCTTTCCAGTCGCCGGTGGCCACTCCAGGCGGAGCAGTTTTGTCGCGAGAGCGACCAGCCTCACTCGGCTCGCGCGGAGCACCTCCTCGTTATGTTTTTTTCCTGGTTGCCAGCTCTTCCTCGATCTGACGGTTCGCGGGGAGTGCATCCTATGGTCAAAACTGCAACTGATTTGGGCGGTTTTGTCGGCCGACCGACGCTCAGCATGCCCCATATGTTTATCATTGTCAATAACCGCCTATGAAAAACAACATAGTCGCGAACCGGTGCAGAGGAGAGAGGACACAGGACGCGATCGTGAAACCCATCTAGGGTTCTGTCCCTCTCGCCGATGACGCTACCGGTCTGCTCCGCCTCTTGTGACCTTGGGGCCATCAAGGCATGGCAGATCGCAGCCTCTCGTCGGCGGGGAAGGTTTTCATTCTTTGTTTAGTTTGTTTTCGGTGTGTTCTTCGGGATGGTGAGGCGGCGGCTACTTCCTGAAGAATAAGGTCCTCCCCGCCCTATCCTCTGGTGGTGCGTCTAGCGCCGGCGGAGGGCACGTGGAGTTGTGTGTCTGACGGATCTCCTGGGATCCGGTCGGTTTTTGTGTTCGTTGGTGTGGTTTCAGGTCAGTCTCTTCCGATCTACGGTTGTCATCGTAGGTGGCGGTTGCTGCTCTCATGTGTTGGTCCTTTAGCACGACGATTTCCCGTCTGTTACTACAACAAGTTCTACTACGATAAGCTTTGAGTGACTCCGGTGATGGAGGGGCGAGGACGGTGGCGCGCCTTCGGCTCTCGCTAGTGTGTGTAGCCATCGCTAGGTGGTCCAGTGATATATTTGTAATTTTTGTTACTTTTGGGTCTTTTTTAATTACTATTGAAGATTATTAATAGATCGGTAGAATTTTCGCAAAAAAATTTGCCTATGTCTTCCCTCCTCGAGGATGTGTCGGGCCTCTTCTCCGCCACTCAAGGATGCCTCGGCAATTGGACACGTGGTAGATGGTGGGGATGGGGGCTCACGCTGCTCTCCGGGTTCGGGCATGATGACGATGGCATGAAAACTTGGATGGTGGTATATGGACTTTTTTGTAATTAGAGGTATGGAAATGAAGTAAGATTTGGTTTCTTGAAATAGAAATTGTGCTTGCTTAGCGAATAGGAATTTATTGAAATTTTATTAGTACTATACTGCAAATTAAGTAAATAAAATAAATTATGGACAAAGGTAGCATATGAAACTAGCTAATAATGTCGGGATAACCATCGCCTCCTTGTTTGTGCTACAGCGGTATGTATTCACTTTGTGCTATTTTACGTTTTTTTCTGCTCAAATCCCTAGTCTCCTTAGAATGGATGTAAAATCACTAAATCAGTAGTTACAAAGCGGGGGTTTGGTAATTGAGGGGGTATAGAATTGGAGTAGAATCAAAAATCCAGAATCTTGACTACAGAATTTTCATCTAGTTAGCGACAAAAGAAAATGAAGAATGCTAAAAAAGTAATGCGGTGAGCGTGGATCGAACACGCGACCTTCAGATCTTCAGTCTGACGCTCTCCCAACTGAGCTATCCCCGCGTTCTGTCTTTGAAAGTAATTATTCTTTGATAATTGCATCATACATCCTAATGTGTGCTCCATCCCAGCTTCAACTCCGCTATAACAAAGACAGCTGAATTTGCTAGTATAAAAAAAAGAGAGACCGTTCAATTAACTGGGTTTGTCTAAAAAGAAAGAAAAAATACTCCCTGATTCGCGTCTCAAGCTGCAAACCTCTTCATTTGATCCGTGCATCTCCTCTTGCTGCTCTTCGCTTGATCTCCACTTTCTCATCCTCCTTCAAGCTTACATATGCCGTTTGTTGCCAACACCACGTTCTTTGCTACTCACCACCGGATACAAAGATTGCACAGAAGTAGATGATTAGAAGGAGAAGTAGAGATTATAGCCTTATAGGTAAAAGTAGAACAACAAGTTCCTTGATTCCGTCAGGATCTAACAATGGATAAAAGGTTCTTGTTGACACCATTTACATTGTAAATGGTTCCTTGTTGACGCCGCTGAAAGTGTCATTGATTTTCAGTGCTGAAGACCTCCATACAGAAAGGGTTCAGCCAGATGGTTTCTAGTTGTACTACCAGCCTCTGGGCGCAAATGCCTACATTATCGCCTTGACACATATATTTGTCTATTTCAAGTCTTTGCTATTATTAAAAATGAAAGAAAGTCTGTTTTTTCTCATTCACATAGAAAAGAATGCCACATGTAAATCTTCAGTTGTGTTGAAGTTCCTCGATACTTTTCTGGAGAAAAGCGTGTTTCCCTTTGTCAGGTATTGTAAACTACGAATACCTATTTCATTCCTTCTTGATTGCTACCTCTGTTTATGCTTACGCTTTGTATATGCTAGCTTCAAATCAGTCAGACAAAATAAGCCTGAGCAAAGATTTGATGAAAGTAACACATACTCCAGCGTGCAGGTGGTGGTGACCATACCATGGTACCAAGGATTCTCTAAAACAAGAATACCAGGAAGTAAGCACAGACCTGCTGGTACTCAAGTGATAAAACATGCACGAAGCTAAAGCAATAGAATCTTGTTCAGCATTTTGTCTTTTGAAAATTCTAAAGCGTCTCTGGCAATGTCACCACCCCAAGTGCCCCGACAGTTTAATGCAGAACCTTACATGACCCAAATGCTCTGAAGAAGGTAACAACATTGGCACCGATAGCACGAATGCAACTTCTTCTGGACACTGTTCCACACAGCTCATTGATAGCAGAAAAGTCAGATACACATAACCATCTTCGGGCGTTACATGCACCTAGGGAACTGGATTTCATCAACAAAGCCTCCAGCCATCGCCCTCTGGACATTTTTTGCAAACTTCTGTGGGTTGTCCCGAAGAACAGCTGCTGCCTCATGATTCAGGGGGTCCTCCTCGTTAGGTTGCTGCAAGGACGTTAGTATGTGATTATTAGCTAACGCAACAACTGATAATTATAACAATGCTAACAGAACTAGCAATACTTGTATAGGATAAAATAATGCTCACGAAAGAGAAGAAGATTTGGTGCATATGAGCACCAGTGCTCCCGGTTTTTGAAATATTTGAAAACTGTATTTTTATGTTTCAAAAAATCATAAAAATTATTCCACGAATACAAACATATGACATGAATACTCGTGCAAAGTTTCGGTAAAAATTATGCTGTATTTTTAGTAACAGAAAAAAAACAAATTTATGGCTGTGCATAGGGACAATTTTTGTCAGAAATTTGTCTTTTTTATATAGTTCATAATACAACATATTTTCTTCCGAAATTTTTACAGTACATTCAGAAGATTTCTATGTATGTGCAGATTTAAGCTCAAATTTTTTGGAATCTCAGAAATATGTTTTTAAAAACCAGTAATCATGTGCCAAAGTCACTTTTCGTCACGAAAGTGAGAAAATAAATTGGAGGGTGGATTTTGTACATGCAAGAAAAAACCAAATCAGCTTAAAAAAATATATGTAGTATATCTTTCATCATAGATAGACTAACTACTGGTGTAGCTAACCAAACGCTATACTCACTGAGAAAAGAAGATTCAAGCCATATACGATGGTGTTGATATTGAGGACAGGCTTCCAATCTTCACGTAGAATGTTAAGGCAGACATTCCCCTCCAGGTCAATATTAGGATGGTAAACCTAGCAATACAAAGTACCAAGAGTTATAAGGGTGGGTTAACAGAGATGGGATAAAGCAGGAATTACAAAGTGCTATAATAATGAGCCTCGCTACCTTAGTCTTGCACTTGACTTTGGGTGGTTCGTGTGGGTAAGCAGGAGCAACTTGGAAGGTAAAAGCAAACTTACCACCCCTGTAAAACCCATTTGCGTGTTAGAAGAAAAAAATACAAAAGGGTGATTTTCAGTAATGTAACATATCTATCCTTTGGCTTATCACAGTAATTGCTGAGAGGCCACAAAAGAAGCATAACCACATGGGCTGTGGCCCTCCACAGCCAGTCAATATGGGTGTGGGAGGAGCCTGCAGCTGCTGCTGGACAGGCAATGACTAGAGAGGGGTCGATTATATAGATTTAAGAGCCCCCACAACCCTTATATACATCTACAGCCAGGTAAAGAATTTTATATTTTAATGCCCACTGGACATTTACATGTAAAATTCAAATATTAAAATAGCATGGTAAAGTATTTGTAGCAACTTCAAAACCACTTACACATAGTATCCTTCATCAGGTCGGATGGTAACCTCAAAGTTCATCAGATCATCTTTGCCTTGAGGAAAAGAAATTTTGGTTGTTTTCGGAAGGTTGAGTTCAGCAATATCTGCAAATGAAATGTAAAAAATGATTGTAAATAACTAATTAGTGCCCAGTACAGAAGTTTAAATAGAAGTCACATGGGGTAGAGAAATATGATAACAAAAATAAGGAAAGAAAGCCTAATCACATTGCTTATGTTTGTGTCAAAAAAGCGAACATGCCTTTATGGAGACGCAACTCCCCTGGACTTTGCTTCTTGGCAACAGGCTTTCCATTTGTACTTGCTGCATCTTCCTTCTTTTGCCCCTTTATCTTGAAAAGGTTTATCATTCTCCTGTGAATGGAATAAGAGACATTGAGAACACAGAATCGAAAGAAATAAGGTTTTCTGCAGTGACTAGTTCAGAACTAAAAAACAGATTGATAAAACTCTCATCCAAATAGTCTGCAATTAGTTCAAATTCAGATTTTCCTTTGTACATGCAGCATGAAAATTTCATCTGAGCATCAACTCAAAAGCATATTTATATGCCAAACTGTGGAATCAATTCCAACTTCCGAATACGCTGTAAAAATAAACATGCACGCATTCACAGGCATTGGTACGAAGCAAACGATAATTCATGAAACAGGCTTGTGTAAACTCAAATAATTCATGCTGATGAAATCCAGAATACTGTGGATACAATAGAACCCTGATTTCAAATGCTTGCATACTCCGACATTCTGCCTTCACAAGAACTACTAAGAAAATAGTTCAAATAAAAAACTAATACAATTTGCCAGAAACTACGAACGGAATTTTGAGATCATGAGGCAAATGGTAAGAAACTATAACTTCTTAAGCATGCTATACTACTACCGGTATAAACAAGCAGAGGTAAACTATTACACAGTGAAATTTTGTAAGAACATCGATGTATACACGAAATAGGACATAGTATGCTGCACTCGAAAAGTCAGAAGCTAACGTACTCCACACCGAGAACAGGGCAATAACTAGAGGTGGTGGGGAAGCCAAAAGAGGCGTGCTAACAGCCATAAAAAACGGATGTATCTTTATCAGCACATTATCACAGTTGCATCCAGCAAAATCTGACAAAATAAACAAACTACTACCAGCACTAAAACCAAGTAACTTCATCAGTCAGTACCATGGAGGCATGTAGTTGTTGTGAGAACCACATGGTCTGTATTTTAAAAAGGAAATAAAGCATGAACAAGATCACTCGAACATAATGATTTATCTGTACAACGTTCTCTTTCGAGGATATGTAGTACTCCCTCGGTCCCATGAAAGATGTCTTAGATTTGTCTAAATTTGGATGACAAATCTAAGACAATCTTTCAAGGGAGTACTATGTTCCAAATGCAAAAAAAACATACTCCCTCCATCCTATGAAGGTTGTCTGAGATTTATTAAAAATCTAGATGTATCTAGATGCTATTTAGTGCCTAGATACAACTAAATTTTAACAAATCTTAGACAATCTTCGTGGGACGGAGGAGTAGAAATAGTCCTCCTGGCCCCGAATTGCATAATCAAGTGAGAACTGAAAACTTTAGCAACGGCGTCGCTGCACTACCATATGGTCCACGTGACCATGTCCATGAAACCATCTACCTCTCCACTTAAAATATTCATCAATAACAGACGTTTGGGCTGCTGGATAACCCGCAAAATTGCTTCAACCCTAGATAACATCTTGCAGTCACATAAAAAAACAATCCCCAATTGCTAATCCCTATTTCATCATGATTAGAAAAAATCCCCATTGATGATTTAACAGATAATAGACTAGTGGTTTAATTCCGAACCCCGAGACTATTCCGTAAGACACAGATTTCTCCAAGGACGGCATTATCCGAGATTGGAAACAAGAACAAAATTGAAAGCCACATTAAACCCTCAAATCAGCCTACCGGCAGAACCGAAAACCCTCAAATCAGCTAGAAGACGAGACGGCGGGAAGGGGTAGGGTTTCTTGGTACGGACCTAGAACTGCGCACGGAGAATCAGGTAGCGGATATGTCGGGAGAGGGGGCGGCGGCGGAGGAGTTGCGTAGAGGCGATCACCGTCGCCGAGTAGTGTTGGCGTCGGAAGTACGCGCACAGGAACAGGGGTGTGCTTTTTGTTTCGGGGTTTGCCAGGAGGAAAATATATAAGAGGACAAGAGGGTTTTGTCTGTACTTTTGTAACCTAAAAAAGGCTTACCGCTTACGAATTGTAACCTTCCACGGTTTTGTGAAAACAACAAATCGGGGCTTACTCCTTCAAAAAAAAACAAATCGAGGCTTACGTTTGTCAAAGAATAAAATCGAGCCTTAGGAACCAATTTTCGTGTGATTAAAAATTGTGTTACTATGAAAGCCCAGGGGTCAAAATAATACAGAGTAGGTATTTTCTATAAAATATATGAACTGCCTCCAATTTTGGAGCCAAAAGAAGCTAGCAGCTTGAGTGGGAGCCCCTAAATTACCATCATTTTTCTTTTAGCTTTTCACTGATATATAGGACATGTCAGTGGGTCAACTTTTTTTTTCTCCCCTCAAAGTAATTGACTGATTGCAGGTCTTTGGCAGATTTCAATCTTGTAATATGCTAACGATACAATTTTATTCATTAGTGATGATGTTGAAGGATCCAGAAACTTGAAGTTGCTGCTCTAAGTTTTTTTAATCCATTCTGGACTCAAGATCCGGTGTTACAAGATCATCCATGTCTCGTGCTACAATATGCAGAGGATATTTTGATCGTAATCCAAGGGGATGTGGAGCAAGCAAAAATCTTAAAACTAATTCTAGATGACTTTGCTAGAACTATTGGACTAAAGATTAACTTCACTTAGCGTAGGTTTGAGTGGTACTTCCCCCGGCGGCGTTGTGGAGGCGGCGAGGCTGTCGGTGTGGCGTATGAAGGCGGTGGGTTTCCTCTCTGGTGGCGGCGCTCCGACGAGCTCTGCTGCAGATCTGCTGCCTGCCGCGTACTCCGTGCTCTCTGGAGCTGGTGTGCGCGTTATCCCTCCACCGGGATCCGACGAGCGGCGGATCTGGGATTATGAGAATAAAGAAGATGGTGCTATGTTGTTGCAAGGCGATGGAGACGAAGGTGCAGGGTGGAGGCTCCGTGGAGCTGAGGATTGTCGACTTCCCGTTCGCAGGAGGGCTCCTTCTGTTCCAAGTCATCAGGGAAGGAGTAGCGGCGGCGCGCCGGCAGCACGGCCTGTTCTTCTCCGTCTGCGTCGGGGTCCTGTAGGACTTCTTTGTTATTTCTGTTTTTTTCGGGATCTTTCTGTATTGGACCTTGTTGCAATATAGTTCATCTTCTCCTCGCAAAAAAAAAATCAACCTTTGTGCAGATAAACCTGATTATGCAGGAAGGAGAGGAGATTGCAGAAGTCCTGAACCGTGAAGCGGCTTCGTTCCCACAATCTTATTTGGGATTCCACTCTCGGACTCGAAGCTCCATGAGGAGGTTTTCTTACCATACATTTCAGCTGTTGTTGGCTTCTCACTTGAATATATTACTCGAGGAGGAAGACTGCCGCTCACAAAACCGTTTCTGCAAGCTTTTCTGGCATATCAAATGTCTTATATCAAATTCACGCAATAGGTAATTGATGAGTTGGAGAGATTGATGACAGATTTCTTATGGAAAGGTAAAAGCACAGTGAATGGCAGTGATTGTTTGGTTGCCTGGGACTATGTATGCAGAGGCTTCGAAGAGGGTGGTCTCTGAATCAAGAATCTGTGCATCCAAATGAATGTTTGCTCAAAACTTCGCCCATCGTGTCTTAACTGAACCGAACTTGCCCTAGGTCGGATGGGTGATGAACTGATGACTACACATATAAAAGGCAGGGATTTTCATGACAGATCAACAACCTAAACCAGAGCTTGGAGGCAGATTAGTGGGATCATTGACACATAAAGAAATGCAACTTGTGTTCAGCTTGGAGACGGATTTGTTTGCTTTGCCAGATCGACTAGGTGTAGATCTAATCGAGTAGTGACTATCTCTGTAACAAATTGTGTTCATGTACTCTGAGAGGGAGAGAGAAATACTGCGTATGATGTGATGTTTACCTTCTCCCACGGAGGTGGATCCCATCGACGTAGGCATGGTGGCGGCGGCGGCGGATCTTTCCATCGGCACTGCACTAACCCTAATCGGTGGGTCATCTGGTGGAGCGAGTGGGAGCTCCGGGGAACCTCGTACCGAATGCCACCGGCCCCACCACTCTATATAGTGCAGGCGACAGGGGTCCACCAACCAGCGAACGGTTGGGCGCTCCCGATCAGGGCGCGGTCAAAGGGCACGTCGAGCCGTTGGGCTCGAACATGGTGGAGATCAACCTAACATTCTCCCCTTTGATCTCAACTTTAGTTTTAACTTTATACTTTTATTTTATTTTGGATCAGTCCATAGGGCATGTTTCATCGTCACGGCTCTATTGCCGATAGAATCAGACAACCACAATACACTTCTCTGTTTTGAAACAAATTCTTTACTTTTGGGCCTCTTATGATTCAGGATAGGTAAGACTTTCCCTTAAACCCATGCTGGCTACGTGCTCCTTGAACACGCTCGGTGGTAAGCATTTCATTATCGGATCCGCAAGCATATCTTTTGTCCTTATATTCTCGAGACTTATAGTTTGATCCTCGACCTTGTGTTTCACAACATAATACTTAACCTGAATCGGTTTCGTAGCATTACTCGACTTGTTGTTGTGAGCATAAAATACTGCAGGCTCATTGTCGCGGTACATCTTTAGTGGTTTGTCAAAACAATCTACCACTTTCAAGTCAGGTATAAATTTCTTTAACCATAATGTCTGCCCCGTGGCTTCATAACATGCTATAAATTATGCATACATCGTGGATGATGCAACTATTGTCTGTTTGGAGCTTCTCCACGAAATAGCTCCTCCTGCGAGGGTGAATACATATCCAGATGTGGATTTTCTATCATTTTTATCCCCCGCAAAATCTGCATCTGAATACCCTCTTATATTTAGGGAATCAGATCTTCTGTATGTTAGCATGTAGTTCTTTGTGCCTTTCGCATAACGCAATGCCTTCTTTACCATTTTCCAGTGTTCAAAACCTGGATTTTCTTGATATCTACCGAGTACTCCGGTGATAATGCTAAGTCAGGGCGAGTGCACACTTGTATATACTGTAGGCTTCCAATGGCCGAAGCATATGGAACCGCTTTCATTTGATCGAGCTCGTATTGATTTTGGGGACTTTGATGTTTCCCAAAACTGTCGCCCTTGACTATAGGGGCAGGTGTGGCACTGCACTTATGCATATTATACTTAGTTAGAATCTTTTCTAAATAAGCCTTTTGCGATAGTCCTAATACTCCACTATTCCTATCTCGGTGAATTTCTATGCCCAAAACATATGACGCTTCACCAAGATCTTTGATATCAAAATTTGAGGATAAGAACTTCTTTGTCTCTTGTAGTAGACTAACATCACTGCTGGCAAGCAGAATATCATCCACATACAAGATTAGGAAAATATATTTCCCACTTAAACTTTGCATAAACGCAATTGTCCTCAATATTTTCTTTAAATCCAAATCTCTTAATTTTTTCATTAAACTTTAGATACCACTGTCGGGAGGCTTGCTTTAATCCATAAATGGATTTCCTTAGGCGGCATCCCATTTCTTCTTTGCCCTCCATGATAAAACCCTTGGGTTGTTTCATGTAGACATTTTCTTCTAAATCCCCATTTAGAAATACCTTCTTTACATCCATTTGATGCAACTCTAAATCAAAATGTGCAACTAGTGCCATGATGATTCGAAGGAATCCTTACATGAGGCTCGGAGAAAATGTCTCATTGTAATCTATCCCTTCTCTTTGTGTAAATCCTTTTGCCACAAGTCGTGCTTTATACTTTTCCACATTTCCATTGGAGTCATATTTTATTTTGTAGAACCATTTGCAGCCAACTGTTTTGGCTCCTTTAGGAATATTCTCTAAGTCCCAAACATTGTTGGTACTCATCGATCTCATTTGGTCTTCCATGGCCTCCACCCACTTCGATGAATCTGGGCTTCTCATGGCTTCTTCATATGTAGTGGGATCACTGATAACCCACAAGTATAGGGGATCGCAACAGTCTTCGCGGGAAGTAAAACCCAATTTATTGATTCGACACAAGGGGAGACAAAGAATACTTGAAAGCCTTAACAGCGGAGTTGTCAATTCAGCTGCACCTGGAAACAGACTTGCTCGCAAGAGTTTATCGATAGTAACGAGTTTTATAGCACTAGCGATAGTGAAATAACGAGCGACGAGTAACAAAGACAACGAGTAGTGATTATAGTAAACGAGCAGGATTAAAATATTGTAGGCACGAGGGATGGATGAACGGGCGTTGCATGGATGAGAGAAACTCATGTAACAATCAAAGCGAGGGCATTTGCGAGATAATAATAAAACGGTGTCCAAGTACTAATCAATCAATAGGCATGTGTTACATATATAGTCGTACGTGCTCGCAATGAGAAACTTGCACAACATCTTTTGTCCTACCAGTCGGTGGCGGCCAGGGCCTCTAGGGAATCTCTTGGAAATTAAGGTGCTCCTTTTAATAGAGCACCGGAGCAAAGCATTAACACTCCGTGAACACATGTGATCCTCATATCACCGCCTTCCCCTCCGGTTGTCCCAATTTCGTCACTTTGGGGCCTCGGGTTCGGACAGCAATACGTGTATACAACTTGCGAGGTAAGATCATAAAGCAATGAATATCATCATGAATCGATAACATGTTCAGATCTGAAATCATGGCACTCGGGCCCTAGTGACAAGCATTAAGCATAACAAGTTGCAACAATATCATAAAAGTACCAATTACGGACACTAGGCACTATGCCCTAACAATTTTATGCTATTACATGACCAATCTCATCCAATCCCTACCATCCCCTTCAGCCTACGGCGGGGGAATTACTCACACATGGATGGGGGAAACATGGCTGGTCGATGGAGAGGCGTCGGTGGTGATGATGGCAATGATCTCCTCCAATTCCCCGTCCCGGCGGAGTGCCAGAACGGAGTTTCTGGTCCCGAGACGGAGTTTCGCGACGGTGGCGGCGTACTGGATGGTTTCTAGCGATTTCGACTAACCCCGTGCGTTTTTAGGTCGAAGGCAATAAGTAGTCCGAAGGAGGGCGTCGGAGGCCGGCCGAGGGGGCCACACGCTAGGGCCGCGCGCCCCCCTCCTAGGCCGCGCCGGCCTAGTGTGTGGGGCCCTCGGGCCTCCACCTGGCTTGCCCTTCTGGCTCCGTCAATCTTCTGGAAAAATAGGACCTTTCGCATAAATTCCGAGGATTTTCCTGAAAGTTGGATTTCTGCACAAAAACGAGACACCGGAGCAATTCTACCGAAAACAGCGTTAGTCCGTGTTAGTTGCATCCAAAATACACAAATTAGAGGCAAAACAATAGCAAAAGTGTTCGGGAAAGTAGATACGTTTTGGACGTATCAACTCCCCCAAGCTTAGCTTATTGCTTGTCCTCAAGCAATTCGATTAACAAGCGAGTGCGATAAAAGAACTTTCACGAACACATTTGTTCATATGATGTAAATATTCTCATGATATGGCAAGTACTTAGCGAGTTCATAATAAGATACATGCAAATAAAATCATCTAATAGCTATGTCAATCATGGCAAAGGTACCAACAAATTAATAATGAGCATCATGAATCATGTCTATCGGCGAGGATTGCAATGTTCATAGAATGATATGATAAAGTGGTATCTCGCTTGCCCATAATTGTACAGCAAAACATAAATGCTTGGGCACCTTTGAGGTTCATGAGAAGACTGGAAGTAGAGGTTATCAAAGATGCATCAAAGTTATACCACAATTAATCACATTTTGGGACAAGCATATTATACTAAGAATGACAGTTGTGCTCTCAAGAAAGTGCTCAAAGAAAGGATGGAGACTCAATGTAAAAGTAAAAGACCGACCCTTCGCAGAGAGAAGCAGGGATTAACATGTGCTAGAGCTTTTCATTTGTAAAACAGGAGTAAAATTATTTTGAGAGGTGTTTGTTCTTGTCAACGAATGATAATGGGTACTCTAACTACCTTGTCAACCAGACTTTCAAGAGCGTCTCCCATGAAGGACGTTATTTCTGAAGGAGATATGCCCTAGAGGCAATAATAAAGTGGTTATTATTTATATCTTTATGTTTATGATAAATGTTTATATATCATGCTATAATTGTATTAACCGAAACATTAGTACATGTGTGATATGTAGACAACAGGAAGTCCCTAGTATGCCTCTTAAACTAGCTTGTTGATTAATGGATGATTAGTTTCATAATCATGAACATTGGATGTTATTAATAACAAGGTTATATCATTATATGAATGATGTAATGGACACACCCAATTAAGCGTAGCATAAGATCTCGTCATTAAGTTATTTGCTATAAGCTTTCGATACATAGTTACCTAGTCCTTATGACCATGAGATCATGTAAATCACTTATACCGGAAAGGTACTTTGATTACATCAAACGCCAATGCGTAAATGGGTGGTTATAAAGGTGGGATTAAGTATCCGGAAAGTATGAGTTGAGGCATATGGATCAACAGTGGGATTTGTCCATCCCGATGACGGATAGATATACTCTGGGCCCTCTCGGTGGAATGTCGTCTAATGTCTTGCAAGCATATGAATAAGTTAATAAGAGACCACATACCACGGTACGAGTAAAGAGTACTTGTCAGGAGACGAGGTTGAAACAAGGTATAGAGTGATACCGAAGATCAAACCTCGGACAAGTAAAATATCGCGTGACAAAGGGAATTGGTATCGTATGTGAATGGTTCATTCGATCACTAAAGTCATCGTTGAATATGTGGGAGCCATTATGGATCTCCGGATCCCGCTATTGGTTATTGGTCGGAGTGAGTACTCAACCATGTCCGCATAATTCACGAACCGTAGGGTGACACACTTAAAGTTGGATGTTGAAATGGTAGAACTTGAATATGGAATGGAGTTCGAATATTTGTTCGGAGTCCCGGATAAGATCCCGGACATCACGAGGAGTTCCGGAATGGTCCGGAGAATAAGATTCATATATAGGATGTCATTTTATGTGAATTAAAATGATCCGGAAGGTTCTAGAAGGTTCTAGAAAAGTCCGGAAGAAATAAGGATGGAAGGTGGAGTCCCAGAGGGATTCCACCCACCTTGGCCGGCCAACCTAAGGGAGGAGGAGTCCCAAGTGGACTCCCCACCATGGTGGCCGGCCACCCCACCAAGGAAAGGGGGAGTCCCACTCCCCTAGGTTTGGACACTTGGAAGGTTTTGTTGGGGTCTTATTCGGACTCTTTTGACCTAAACCTTGGGGCCTCCACCTATATAAAGAGGGGGAGAGAGGGGCTGGCCGGCCACTCAAGCCACCACCATGGCCGCACCCCTCAAGGGTGCCCTAGCCGGCGCCCCTCTCCCCAAACCCTAGCGGTTTCTCTCCTCCACCATATCCCGCATGCTTAAGCGAAGCTCCGCCGGATTTCTCCACCACCACCGACACCACGCCGTCGTGCTTGTCGGATTCAAGAGGAGCTACTACTTCCGCTGCCCGCTGGAACGGGAGGTGGACGTCGTCTTCATCAACTACCGAACGTGTGACCGAGTACGGAGGTGCTGCCCGTTCGTGGCGCCGGAAGCGATCGTGATCAAGATCTTCTACGCGCTTTTGCAAGCGGCAAGTGAACGTCTACCGCAGCAACAAGAGCCTCATCTTGTAGGCTTTGGAATCTCTTCAAGGGTGAGACTCGATATCCCCTCGTTGCTACCGTCTTCTAGATTGCATCTTGGCTTGGATTGCGTGTTCGCGGTAGGAAAATTTTTGTTTTCTATGCAACGTTATCCTACGGTGGTATCGAGCCGTGTCTATGCATAGATGGTTGCACGAGTAGAACACAATGGTTTGTGGGCGTTGATGCTCTTGTTATCTTTAGTTTGAGTACTTTGCATCTTTGTGGCATAGTGGGATGAAGCGGCCCGGACTAACTTTACATGACCGCGTTCATGAGACTTGTTCCTCGTTCGACATGCAACTTGTATTGCATAAGAGGCTTTGCGGGTGTCTGTCTCTCCTACTATAGTGAAGATTCAATTTACTCTTCTATTGACAACACTAGTATCACCGTTGTGGTTCATGTTCGTAGGTAGATTAGATCTTACTCGAAAACCCTAAACCACGTAAAATATGCAAACCAAATTAGAGACGTCTAACTTGTTTTTGCGGGGTTTGGTGATGTGATATGGCCATAATGTGATGATGAATATGTATGAGATGATCATTATTGTATTGTGGCAACCGGCGAGAGCCTTATGGTTGTCTTTAATTTTCATGTTGAGTAGTATTTCAAAGTAGTTGTAATAGTTGCTACATGAGGTGAACAACCATGAAGACGGCGCCATGGACCTTGACGCTACGCGACGATGATGGAGATCATGCCCGAAGATGATGGAGATCATGTCCGTGCTTTGGAGATAAAGATCAAAGGCGCAAAGACAAAAGGGCCATATCATATCACATATGAACTGCATGTGATGTTAATCCTTTATGCATCTTATTTTTCTTAGAACGCGACGGTAGCATTATAAGATGATCCCTCACATTAATATCAAGATAATAAAGTGTTCTCCCCTCGTATGCACCGTTGTAACAATTCGTTGTTTCGAAGCATCTCGTGATGATCGGATGTGATAGATTCAACGATTCATACAACGGGTGTAAGCCATGTTGCACACGCGGAATACTTGGGTTTGCTTGACGAGCCTAGCATGTACAGACATGGCCTCGGGACAACGGAAACCGAAAGGTTGAACACGAGTCATATGGATGATATGATCAACATGTTGATGTTCACCATTGAAGCTACATCATCTCACGTGATGATCGGTTTTTGGTGTAGTGAATTTGGATCGTGTACCACTTAACAACTATGAGGGATGTTGTATTAAGTGGGAGTTCATTAGTAATTAGATTAAAACATGAACCAATTATCATAAACATAGTCTGAGTAGTATTTTTGAATTAATTTTGTAGTATTGGCATCCGTTTTCTACTATGCGCTAGTCTTGTTATTGAGATAGAAATACTTGTTAAAATCCGACAAGAAACTTTACGGATTGGTACCGTATTGTTAAAGAATCAAGAATTGATTAAGTCCTATTGCAAACTTTTAGTAAACCTCACATTGTTGATTCAAAGATCTATGGTTTCAATTAGTACCTAAAGTTATCTTGTCTCCAGTCAAACTTGAAGTTCAAATTTGTTTGAAAAGTAAGGAGCTGAAAATTTAGTTTTCAGAAATAATCAAGGTATGAGATATATGTGATATCTAAGACCTTATTGCAAGATGATAGAATATATTTTGATGAGACTACATAAACTCATAAGTTTTATGGGAATGTATGAAGGTTGAAGACGCCAGGCGTCACAATCCTCCAACTATTGGAGCACTAACGATATTCGCATATCCATGTAGTTATCATCCTTAGTATGCACCGTTGCTAAGACTCGTCGTATCGAAGCATCACGTGATGATCGGGTGTTATAGATTCTACGTGTGCTTACAACGGGTGCAAGCCAGATTTGCACATGCGAATACTAAGGTTAAACTTTATGAGCCTAGCATGTACAGACATGGTCTCAAAAAGTTGTCATGAATTGATGGATAAAATTATGAGTGAAATTGTTCATCATAGTTACTAATAAGTGAAATCTAGAACACTTGTCATATGATGATCAACTTCAAAATAAGAACCCCAAGGTTATTGGTATTAGACCAACAAACCTAGAAGTTATTAATATTGAAGTATTTTTCTGAATAATGAGGAAAGCTAAAAGAAAAACTGCAAAAGATATTTTGGCAGAAAGAAAGAAAAGACTAGAAAGTCTAGCTCAGGTGTATATAAATGATATACATGTTATGGTTGTATTCCTAGTTAGGTCACACTATGAAATTCTTGGATATTATTACTATATTGGTTGGTATGAAGTGTCATACAAAACAACGCAATACAAGAATACAATGGCCTAAGTGAGTCGACAAGGAATATGATAGAAATATACGTCTGGAACAAAATAAAGTGTTATTATGTTCGTCGTTGGCATTCTATCTAGCCCTTAAAATTTATAATAAAGAACTTAATAATTGTTATTTTGCTCTGGTCAAATGAAAACAATGAGTTGTTCAAATTATGACATTACTCCATATACGATGGATAAGTTATTATAAATCTTAATGGTGAAACACACATACATAACAATGACGCTAAAATGCCATAAGGCAAATGATTTGAATTCCACTTATTTGTGGAACCGCCATTTAGGTCATGTTAGAAAGGATCGCATGAAGGAACTCCATGCAAATGGATTTTTGGAGTCATTCGATTTGTTGAATCGTTTGGCACTTGCAAATCTTTTCTAAAGAGAATGATTAAAATACCGTTCATAGGCCAAAAGTTGAACGGGCAACTAACTTAGTGGAAAAATACATGATGATGTATGTGGTTCACTAGGCATAGTTGTGTGCGGGAGATTCTTCTACTTCATGAAAACTTTCAACAATGAATTGAGTATATATATGTGGATATATTCAATAAGGAAGAAGTTTGAAACATTTGAATGGATTCAAATAATTTTCAGCATGAAGTGGAAATCATCGTAATAGAAAAGTCAAATATCTATGATTGGATCATGGTAGAAATATTTGAATTACGAGTTTTAGCAAACATCTAAGAGAGTTATGAAATTGTTCTACAACTCACATTTCTTGGAGTATCATAATGATGATATAGTATCCAAGATATGTATCCAAACCTTGTTGGATTAATGATGAGATAAAATATTATGACGCCATTATATTTTTGTGGATTATGCTTTAGTGACTACCGCTTTTACACTGAATAGAGCATCATCATGATCCGTTGAAATGACACCATACAAGTTATGGTATGGGTATAAACCCTAATAGTCTTTCTTTAAATTTTGGTCTAAGAGTTTACAACCAAAATCGGATGAATGTCTTTGTTGGTTATCCCAGAGATTTAATTGGGAATTCTACCCACGAGACAAAGACAAAAGTGTTTGTCAATGTTTCTTATTTCCGAGAAATTGTTTATAGTGAAGTTTTTGAGTGGGAGGACAATATAATTTGATAAGGTTTATGAACACTGAGCATAATGATCAGAGTAGCGCGGCATCGGAATTTGTTTCGGAAGCGGCCACGACGATCATGGCTCCCATGACTACAAAGTGTTTTAGCCATGGAGATCGAAGTACATATTGAACCTTGTAGGTATGGTTTACTTTGTGATCAAATAAATGATTTGTGAACAAAGGATTGATTTTGAACAATGATAAACCAACTACAAACAAAGAAGTTATGATGGGCCACGACTCCGTTAAAATGGCCATGTGTCATGAAATCCATAATAGATGAATACTTTTTGAAAGCAAATGGATCTATAGACTTGGATGAAATATCCTTGAAAGAGCTCGACTTGTCGAAAAATTGTTTACGACAAAGTTCAAAGAATTGACTACGATAAGATTAGATCTTCCGTAGCAATGCTTATAGTCTATGTGGATTATTCTAGTAATCACTACATATTTCTTTTATGAGATATGCTAGTAGGATGGCAAAATACATTACTTATCGAAGTATGTATTAAAGGTGTATACAAAAATACTACCAAGAGTTTTGCACGTCCGTAGAATACTAGATAGGTATACAAACTTCAATTGGATGAAGTGAGTATCGCGGAGTTGGAATCTTCACCAGATGAAATAGTCGAAGAGTTTTTGATTTCATCAAGAGACAATGAAGAGGCTTGCTTTTGCAAGAAATTAAGTGGGAGCGCTGAGACATATTTATAATACTTTATGTAGGTGACATATAGTTGGTTATAAATGATGTAAATATATACTTGATTAAAAGGTTTCATTGAGAAATTAATTTCAATAAAAGAATATGGACTGAAACATATTTAGTGTCAAGATCTATGAAGATAGATTGAAACACATAATAAGTTTAAGTCAAAGTACATAGAATGGATATTGAAGTAGTTCAATATATAAATATTAAGAAAATGTTCTTGTCATGTTAAGTTTTAACAAGACTTGAATGTATATGACACTCAATGAGTAAAAACACATGAGTGATTATAGATCACGAATAATATGTACACAATCAGATGTCATGTGCTATAAAGTGTTATGAGCATATACCAGAATGATTCATATGATGATCATTGGACGACAGTAAGAATATCCTTGAGTACTTTAGAAGAACTAAGGATATATATATATTTTTGTATGAAGAAATGACAAACAAATCGGCTGTAAGGTGTTACACCGATATTGGTTTTGTCACATATAAAATATAATTTCAATCTCAAATTAGACTAAGTGTTGTTTAAAAGGTAGCACAATGAGCTAGAAGTTGTCTATGCTAGATTTAGAAGAGTTCTAAATATTGTGACGGATTCTACAAAAGAAGGCAGAGTATGTCATTGTTTTGACAATAACAAAGGATG
>NC_061508.1:166283417-166341261 GCF_022539505.1 Lolium rigidum
CTCCTCCTCCACCTAAACTCAAATCCCTCCGGGGAAACGATAGAGGAGGACCCGATCTACTGTTCTACCAAGCCAAATCTCATTTCCCCTTGTATTCATCAAGAAGCTTGGTCTCTAGGGTTCCTTGGAAACCCTAGGTTGGCAAGAGTGGTCCGGAAGCATCCGGGCTGTGAATTTGCTCCAGGCAAGATTGTGAAGGTTTGGAGGCTACCTCAAAGTCTACCACAAGTGAGTGAGCTATTCCTTCGTGGGATAGGCTCCGGAGAATAGGGTGAGCCTTCGTGGCGTGGGGAATCCTTCGTGGGACCTCCACCCTCCAAACGTGACGTACCTTCTTGCAAAGGAAGGGAACACGGGAATACATCCTCGTCTCCGCGTGCTATCGGTTATCTCTAACCGAAATCCTTACTTGTGATTTAACTGCCTGTGAGAGCCTTCGTGCTCGAGTTAGTTGTATCCTCATATAGATTGTTTCACCTAGTTTGCATTAGGCTCACCTTTATATTCCGCAAAGCCTAATATTGCAAAAAAAGAATTAAAATCTGTAGAAACCTATTCACCCCCCCTCTAGGTTTACCATCTCTATACTTTCACTAGGGTGTTTTCTGCAAATATGGAGGCCGTTACCTCAAATTTCTTGGTTCTTTGTCCGAGTGATGTAAAAAGGTCTCTAAGTAAACTCCCACTGGATTCCATTGGGGTCCTTCTAGGCCCCCTTTTTTGTTTTTTAAAAAATGATCGCTCTAGGTAGCCACACCTCCAAGGCTACACGCGGGGACGCCACTCCCGGAATGTACGCGCTCGTTGAACAACTTCATGGGCTTGTGGCGGTCGCAGTGGCATGATACGTCTCCGACGTATCGATAATTTCTTATGTTCTATGCCATATTATTGATGATACCTACATGTTTTATGCACACTTTATGTCATATTCGTGCATTTTCTGGAACTAACCTATTAACAAGATGCCGAAGTGCCGATTGTCTGTTTTCTAGCTGTTTTTGGTTTCGGAAATCCTAGTAACGAAATATTCTCGGAATTGGACGAAATCAAGACCCAGGGGCCTATTTCGCCACGAACCTTCCAGAAGACCGAAGAGCATACGAAGTGGGGCCACGAGGTGGCCAAACCACATGGCGGCGCGGCCAAGGGGGGCCGCGCCGCCCTGTGGTGTGGGCCCCTCGTCAGCCCCCCCGACTCTGCCCTTCCGCCTACTTAAAGCCTCCGTCGCGAAACCCCTGATGCGAAAAACCACGATACGGAAAACCTTCCAGAGACGCCGCCGCCAATCCCATCTCGGGGGATTCTGGAGATCTCCTCCGGCACCCTGCCGGAGAGGGGATTCATCTCCCGGAGGACTCTACGCCGCCATGGTCGCCTCCGGAGTGATGAGTGAGTAGTTCACCCCTGGACTATGGGTCCATAGCGGTAGCTAGATGGTTGTCTTCTCCTCATTGTGCTTCATTGTTGGATCTTGTGAGCTGCCTAACATGATCAAGATCATCTATCCGTAATACTCTATGTTGTGTTTGTCGGGATCCGATGGATAGAGAATACCATGTTATGTTAATTATCAAGTTATTGCATATGTGTTGTTTATGATCTTGCATGCTCTCCGTTATTAGTAGAGGCTCGGCCAAGTTGATGCTAGTAACTCCAAGAGGGAGTATTTATGCTCGATAGTGGGTTCATGCCCGCATTGACACTCGAGGCGAGTGACGAAAGTTCTAAGGTTGTGTTGTGCTCGTTGCCACTAGGGATAAAACATTGATGCTATGTCCGAGGATGTAGTTATTGATTACATTACGCACCATACTTAATGCAATTGTCCGTTGCTTTGCAACTTAATACTTGGAGGGGTTCGGACGATAACCTCGAAGGTGGACTTTTTAGGCATAGATGCGGTTGGATGGCGGTCTATGTACTTTGTCGTAATGCCCAATTAAATCTCACTATACTTATCATGACATGTATGTGCATTGTTATGCTCTCTCTATTTGTCAATTGCCCGACTGTAATTTGTTCACCCAACATGCTTTTATCTTATGGGAGAGACACTCAGTAGTGAACTGTGGACCCCGGTCCATTCTTTAATACTCGAAATACAAATCTGCTCGCAATACTTGTTTTTACTCGTTTTCTCTCGCAAACAATCATCTTCCACACAATTCGGTTAATCCTTTGTTACAGCAAGCCGGTGAGATTGACAACCTCACCGATTCGTTGGGGCAAAGTACTTTGGTTGTGTTGTGCAGGTTCCACGTTGGCGCCGGAATCCCCGGTGTTGCGCCGCACTACATCCCGCCGCCATCAACCTTCAACGTGCTTCTTGGCTCCTCCTGGTTCGATAAACCTTGGTTTCTTTCTGAGGGAAAACTTGCTACTGTGCGCATCATACCTTCCTCTTGGGGTTGCCCAACGAACGTGTGAAATACACGCCATCATGGCACACGCGGCCAGCACTGCCTTCTGCTGCACAAGCGACGCCGTTGTCTTTTTCGCTTGCTCCACCACCCGCCGCTCCCTCCACTCCGCCATCGACAACTTGCGTCGTAGGCAGTCTTCCTGCCACCTTCTTCGGTCCACTCCTCCGCCTTCACCTTCGTCGTCGGCGCCTTCCGTGGCTCCGCGAAGGGCGCCTTCGGCCCCTTCTTCGCTACCTCCTTGCCCGGTGGCTTGGTGGCCGATTTCTTGGCCAGTTTTTTGGGACCTGTCGGCTCCATGGCTGGGAGAGAGTAGCGACGGCGGGAGGGAGAAACGAATTGGCGTGAGGGGGTAAAATCTTTTGGCAGGGTAGAGAAATGTGCGGTTGGCGGCGGGAAGTGGCGGGAGGGCGCGATGTGGCGAGAGGGACGGATGATGTGGCCAGAGACTAATTAAATTTCAATGTGTCACTGATGCGCCTCGTTTTCTCGCTCTGTCCGACACGTTCGGACTTCCCCTATGGAGCGGGGATGGCTTCGGAGCGTCGGACAGGGTATTGGGTTGCGCGGGCGGAAAGAGCCTCTAGAGCGCGCGATTGGGACATGTTAAATGTCCGGTGCACTCTAAAAACTTTTAAGAAACGTTTTAGAGGACGGGACTGAAGATGATCTAAAACTTTGCTGCTATCCGAATGTTGTGTTACCGTTGGTTCACTGCCATATCGGTTAACCACTATCGTATACTTTCTTTCTTCTTCTTCTTGATCTCCATATATATATCTACCACCTTTTCCCTCCTCCGTCGATGAGTTTGGCTTGCCCGTTTCTTCCTCTCCCTTCCGTCTCCTAGCCTCACGTGATCCTCAAAAATTAAAGGAAGAGAAAGCGACGGCAACCGCAAAGCAAAGCCACGAAACACACCAACGAAAGCATCGACGATAAAAAGCGACAGAGGTAGACGACGACAGGTGAAAACAGACGAGGCCTTGGGCAGGCTTCTTCCACAAGCCTCTCCTACCTTTCCTGTGCACGATAGAGGGGGCAGCGGAAGTGCACGGCATTGTCTTGGCAGTGCCGTTTTCGTGGCCCGCCCGGCACAGCGACGTGCGCTGCTGGTTTCACCGACGAGGATGGGATGTGATGTGCACTGGACTGTACACGTGGGGGTGGTGACTGATGAGATTTTGTCATTTGCCATGGAAAGGGTGATAAAATTATTGACTGTGGTCCTGTGGACTGTGGAGAAGTACACGATGCCTACATGAACGGCCGCGTAGCAAATGGTGAGTGGATTTTTCCTTGGCCAGGAGTTTTTATTTCTTCTAGGACACCTTTGGAGAGCATCTTTCAGCGGTCCTATCAATATTAGCCAATACTAGCACAATGTTCGCGCGTTGCTGCGGAAAAGCTAATTTTTTTTGTAAAAAATAATAATGTATGAGTAACAATATAATATGTTACTTCGAGTATCACTTTTGAGTTTATGAAGACACGTATCAACTGTGCGATTTAACTCCTCGAGCCTCGCTATCTGCAATCCTATATTACTAATGTCCAACACTGATTCGATCTCGATTTGATTTTTATGAAACAACCAATGCTTCCCCGTGTTCACGCCGCTCTCGATTTCGTCTCTCGGTTGCTCTGCTGGTCTTTACCTAGGCCCTTTTAATTCCTTCCTCACCATTGCATCTTAGACCAACCTGTTGCTCTCGTAGGCGACTTGGAGATTCCCGAAAATTTACGTATATAAACTGGCTGGATTCAGTGTGCTTGAGCGAGGTGGGATTATTTACCAAAGAAGTATACGTAGATTTTGGACGGGGTGTCTTATCTGAACGAATTTGCATGTTTTCTTGCTGTTTCTAGGAAGCCCATTCTTTGTGAAGCAGGCCCACAAACTACATGGCCCAGGTGCGAGCGGAGTCTTCACGAACGACAGGCCACAAGCGGAGACTCGTACGAATAAACAGATCGTTACCAAAAGAACGTTTCGTTTTCGTTTAAGTGGTGGCAATACAAAGTAATTTTGACTGACTAATAAGGGTACTGATAAAACGGACGAAATTTTTGGGGAGAAACCATACTTCCTTTATTAGTAGGTATACAAAATATATCTATCTTAGTCTGTTTAATCAGACAGCTACGGTGTTCGTTTGGGTCAGGTAGCCCAAATAACCTGAGGCATTTGGTCCGCCATGGCCATGTTAAACTTTCCTTTTCCCTATTTTAACCTAATTGGCAACATATGAACCAAAAAGGGCATCAAAAAATAAATATATTGCTAATAGATCACTACTAATTAGAGAATCACATAGTTCACATGCAATACTACCAAATCATAGTGCAAAAGGAAATAAGTTTAATGCGAATCCGTTGGCTTATGATGGCTCAACTTATTCTCGAACGATGCTCTTTGTTTCAGGTCCATGAAGCTCAAGTCGGCGAACATGATTCGGTTCTCCTCCGTGAGCAACTTCGTCTCGACCTCAATGGCTCTCTTTGCGAGGTTGTGGCTTCTTTCTCCCAGCGTCACTTCTCATCCCTCTTGGCTAGTGCGGAAGCATCACGCTTGACGGCTTGAGATCGACCTTGGTGGCTTTGTGGCTCCTAGGTCAAGATGGAAGGGCACCATTGGTTAGACCTTCCTCTTTGACATTAATTACCACCAATGTGGCGCTCCCGCCATTCTTGAGACTCTTGGTGTAGGCCTCGTAGTCACGTATGCACTTGGGGCACTCCTTGAGCACCACCCATAAGGGAGCATCTTGTAGGACTTCTTAAGAAAGTATTTGAAGAAGTCCAAAATTTGGGGCACCTACACATATGCAAACCCTTAGAGGAACTATATCCAAACCAATTTACATTGCAATATTAAAAATGGCCTTGGCCTTACCAACTTGGCGGTGGCAAGGCAGCTCACGATGCGGGAAGGCACATGATCGACCGCCACACAAAACCTATTAGTGTCTTTTTGGATGACCCCCATCTATTTGGATTGAAGTTTGGTTGCGGTCACTATGAATTCGGAAGGGAGTAAGTAGCATTCGCTCGTGAAAATCTTGGGTGACCTTCCTCCAATATGTGTTCTCTTTCTGCTTGGCACCCCACCCCAGATTAGATCTTGGCTAATTTTTATCCAAGACTTACAAATGCATTGGTCCTTGATACGTCTCCGACGTATCGATAATTTCTTATGTTCCATGCCACATTATTGATGTTATCTACATGTTTTATGCACACTTTATGTCATATTCGTGCATTTTCTGGAACTAACCTATTAACAAGATGCCGAAGTGCCGATTGTCGTTTTCTGCTGTTTTTGGTTTCAGAAATCCTAGTAAGGAAATATTCTCGGAATTGGACGAAATCAAAGCCCAGGGGCCTATTTTTCCACGAAGCTTCCGGAAGTCCGAAGGAGAGACGAAGAGGGGCCACGAGGGGGCCACACCCTAGGGCGGCGCGGCCCCCTTGGCCGCGCGGCCCCGTGGTGTGGGGCCCTCGTGCCGCCTCTTGACCTACCCTTCCGCCTACAAATAGCCTCCGTGACGAAACCCCCGCACCGAGAGCCACGATACGGAAAACCTTACCGAGACGCCGTCGCCGCCGATCCCATCTCGGGGGATCCGGGAGATCGCCTCCGGCACCCTCGCCGGAGAGGGGAATCATCTCCCGGAGGACTCTACGCCGCCATGGTCGCCTCCGGTGTGATGTGTGAGTAGTCTACCCCTGGACTATGGGTCCATAGCAAGTAGCTAGATGGTTGTCTTCTCCCCATTGTGCTATCATTGTCGGATCTTGTGAGCTGCCTATCATGATCAAGATCATCTATCCGTAATTCTATATGTTGCGTTTGTTGGGATCCGATGAATAGAGAATACTTGTTATGTTGATTATCAAAGTTATGCTTATGTGTTGTTTATGATCTTGCATGCTCTCCGTTACTAGTAGATGCTCGGCCAAGTAGATGCTTGTAACTCCAAGAGGGAGTACTTATGCTCGATAGTGGGTTCATGCCCGCATTGACACTGGGACAATGTGATGAAAGTTCTAAGGTTGTGTTGTGCTGTTGCCACTAGGGATAAAACATTGATGCTATGTCTAAGGATGTAGTTGTTGATTACATTACGCACCATACTTAATGCAATTGTCTGTTGCTTGCAACTTAATACCGGAGGGGTTCGGATGATAACCTCGAAGGTGGACTTTTTAGGCATAGATGCAGTTGGATGGCGGTCTATGTACTTTGTCGTAATGCCCAATTAAATCTCACTATACTCATCATGATATGTATGTGCATTGTCATGCTCTCTTTATTTGTCAATTGCCCAACCGTAATTTGTTCACCCAACATGCTGTTCGTCTTATGGGAGAGACACCTCTAGTGAACTCGTGGACCCCGGTCCATTCTTTAATACTCGAAATACAAATCTATCGCAATACTTGTTTTTACTCGTTTTCTCTGCAAACAATCATCTTCCACACAATACGGTTAATCCTTTGTTACAGCAAGCCGGTGAGATTGACAACCTCACTCGTTTCGTTGGGGCAAAGTACTTTGGTTGTGTTGTGCAGGTTCCACGTTGGCGCCGGAATCTCCGGTGTTGCGCCGCACTACATCCCGCCGCCATCAACCTTCAACGTGCTTCTTGGCTCCTCCTGGTTCGATAAACCTTGGTTTCTTTCGAGGGAAAACTTGCTGCTGTGCGCATCATACCTTCCTCTTGGGGTTGCCCAACGAACGTGTGAAATACACGCCATCAAGCTCTTTTTCCGGCGCCGTTGTCGGGAGATCAAGACACGCCGCAAGGGGAGTCTCCACTTCTCAATCTCTTTACTTTGTTTTTGTCTTGCTTAGTTTTATTTACTACTTTGTTTGCTGCACTAAATCAAAATACAAAAAAAATTAGTTGCTAGTTTTACTTTATTTGCTATCTTGTTTGCTATATTGAAAACACAAAAAAAATTAGTTTACTTGCATTTACTTTATCTAGTTTGCTTTATTTACTATTGCTAAAATGGCCAACGCTGAAAATACTAAGTTGTGTGACTTCACAACCACAAATAATAATGATTTCTTATGCACACCTATTGCTCCACCTCGCTACTACAGCAGAATTCTTTGAAATTAAACCCGCTTTATCGAATCTTGTTATGAATGAGCAATTTTCTGGTGTTAGTTCCGATGATGCTGCTGCCCATCTCAATAATTTTGTTGAACTATGTGAAATGCAAAAATATAAAGATGTAGATGGTGATATTATTAAACTAAAATTGTTCCCTTTCTCATTAAGAGGAAGAGCTAAAGATTGGTTGCTATCTCTGCCTAAGAATAGTATTGATTCATGGACTAAATGCAAGGATGCTTTTATTGGTAGATATTATCCCCCTGCTAAAATTATATCTTTGAGGAGTAGCATAATGAATTTTAAACAATTAGATACTGAACATGTTGCTCAAGCTTGGGAAAGAATGAAATCTCTGGTTAAAAATTGCCCAACCCATGGACTCGACTACTTGGATGATCATCCAAACCTTCTATGCAGGACTAAATTTTTCTTCACGGAATTTATTGGATTCAGCTGCTGGAGGTACCTTTATGTCCATCACTCTTGGTGAAGCAACAAGGCTTCTTGATAATATGATGATCAACTACTCTGAATGGCACACGGAAAGAGCTCCACAAGGTAAGAAGGTAAATTCGTTGAAGAATCCTCTTCCTTGAATGATAAGGTTGATGCTATTATGTCTATGCTTGTGAATGATAGGACTAATATTGATCCTAATAATGTTCCGTTAGCTTCATTGGTTGCACAAGAAGAACATGTTGATGTAAACTTCATTAAAAATAATAATTTCAACAACAATGCTTACCGGAACAATTCTAGTAACAACTATAGACCATATCCTTATAATAATGACAACGGCTATGGTAATTCTTACAAAAATAATAGGAATTCACCCCCTGGACTTGAAGCCATGCTTAAAGAATTTATTAGTACACAAACTACTTTTAACAAATCTGTTGAAGAAAAGCTTGGTAAAATTGATATACTTGCTTCTAAAGTCGATAGTCTTGCTCGCTGATGTTGATCTTTTGAAATCAAAAGTTTTGCCTAATGAGAATTATCATAATAAAATTGTTACTACAGCAAATGCCATTCAAGTTAGAATTAATGAGAATATAAGATTAATGGCTGAACTCGCGTGCTAGGTGGGATAGAGAAGAAAATGAAAAACTAGCTAAAGAGAAGAATATAGCTAAAGTTTGGACTATTACCACCACTAGTAATGCTAATGCTACACATGTTGCTGCACCTCCTACTCATACTAATAAAAGAATTGGTGTTAGCAATGTTTCCACTTCTAATGCAAAGCGCGAAAAACTCACTGAAATCGCTAAAACTGCTGAAACTGCTCGTGATAAAGTCGCTGAAATTTTTTCCAATATTGGGGATGATGATCCCATTGCTTTAGATTATAATGGTTTGAATTTTGATGATTGCCACATCTCTGAAGTTATAAAGTTCTTGCAAAAACTTGCTAAAAATCCTAATGCTAGTGCTATAAATTTGGCTTTCACGCATCATATTACAAATGCTCTCATAAAAGCTAGAGAAGAGAAACTAGAGCGCGAAGCCTCTATTCCTAAAAAGCTAGAGGATGGTTGGGAGCCCATCATTAAGATGAAGGTTAAAGATTTTGATTGTAATGCTTTATGTGATCTTGGTGCAAGTATTTCGTTATGCCTAAGAAAATTTATAATATGCTTGACTTGCCACCGCTGAAAAATTGTTATTCGGATGTTAATCTTGCTGATCATTCTACAAAGAAACCTTTGGGTAAAGTTGATAATGTTCGCATTACCGTTAACAATAATCTTGTTCCCGTTGATTTTGTTGTCTTGGATATCGAATGCAATGCATCTTGTCCCATTATATTGGGAAGACCTTTTCTTCGAACTGTTGGTGCTATTATTGATATGAGGGAAGGTAATATAAAATATCAATTTCCTCTCAAGAAAGGTATGGAACACTTCCCTAGAAAGAGAATAAAGGTACCTTATGATTCTATTATTAGAACAAATTATGATGTTGATGCTTCATCTCTCGATGTTACTTGATATACACTTTCGCGCCTAGCTGAAAGGCGTTAAAGAAAAGCGCTTATGGGAGACAACCCATGTTTTTACCTACAGTACTTTGTTTTTATTTTGTGTCTTGGAAGTTGTTTACTACTGTAGCAACCTCTCCTTATCTTAGTTTTGTGTTTTGTTGTGCCAAGTTAAGCCGTTGATAGAAAAGTAAGTACTAGATTTGGATTACTGCGCAGAAACAGATTTCTTTGCTGTCACGAATCTGGGTCTAATTCTCTGTAGGTAACTCAGAAAATTATGCCAATTTACGTGAGTGATCCTCAGATATGTACGCAACTTTCATTCAATTTGAGCATTTTCATTTGAGCAAGTCTGGTGCCATTTTAAAATTCGTCAATACGAACTGTTCTGTTTTGACAGATTCTGCCTTTTATTTCGCATTGCCTATTTCGCTATGTTGGATGAATTTCTTTGATCCACTAATGTCCAGTAGCATTATGCAATGTCCAGAAGTGTTAAGAATGATTGTGTCACCTCTGAATATGTCAATTTATATTGTGCACTAACCCTCTAATGAGTTGTTTCGAGTTTGGTGTGGAGGAAGTTTTCAAGGATCAAGAGAGGAGTATGATGCAACATGATCAAGGAGAGTGAAAGCTCTAAGCTTGGGGATGCACCCGGTGGTTCACCCCTGCATATATCAAGAAGACTCAAGCGTCTAAGCTTGGGGATGCCCAAGGCATCCCCTTCTTCATCGACAACATTATCGAGTTCCTCCCCGAAACTATATTTTTATTCCATCACATCTTATGTGCTTTTTCTTGGAGCGTCGGTTTGTTTTTGTTTTTGTTTTATTTGAATAAAATGGATCCTAGCATTCACTTTATGGGAGAGATACACGCTCCGCTGTAGCATATGGACAAGTATGTCCTTGTTTTCTACTCATAGTATTCATGGCGAAGTTTCTCCTTCGTTAAATTGTTATATGGTTGGAATTGGAAAATGATACATGTAGTAATTGCTATAAATGTCTTGGGTAATGTGATACTTGGCAATTGTTGTGCTCATGTTTAAGCTCTTGCATCATATGCTTTGTACCCATTAATGAAGAAATACATAGAGCATGCTAAAATTTGGTTTGCATATTTGGTTTCTCTAAGGTCTAGATAATTTCTAGTATTGAGTTTGAACAACAAGGAAGACGGTGTAGAGTCTTATAATGTTTTCAATATGTCTTTTATGTGAGTTTTGCTGCACCGGTTCATCCTTGTGTTTGTTTCAAATAAGCCTTGCTAGCCTAAACCTTGTATCGAGAGGGAATACTTCTCATGCATCCAAAATACTTGAGCCAACCACTATGCCATTTGTGTCCACCATACCTACCTATACTACATGGTATTTTTCCGCCATTCCAAAGTAAATTGCTTGAGTGCTACCTTTAAAATTCCATCATTCACCTTTGCAATATATAGCTCATGGGACAAATAGCTTAAAAACTATTGTGGTATTGAATATGTAATTATGAACTTTATCTCTTATTAAGTTGCTTGTTGTGCGATAACCATGTTCACTGGGGAACGCCATCAACTCATTGTTGAATTTCATATGAGTTGCTATGCATGTTCGTCTTGTCTGAAGTAAGGGCGATCTACACTGAGTTGAATGGTTTGAGCATGCATATTGTGAGAGAAGAACATTGGGCCGCTAACTAAAGCCATGATTCATGGTGGAAGTTTCAGTTTTGGACAAACATCCTCAAATCTCTAATGAGAAAAGAATTAATTGTTGTCAAATGCTTAAAGCATTCAAAGAGGAGTCCATTATCTGTTGTCTATGTTGTCCCGGTATGGATGTCTAAGTTGAGAATAATCAAAAGCGAGAAATCCAAATGCGAGCTTTCTCCTTAGACCTTTGTACAAAGCGGCATAGAGGTACCCCTTTGTGAAACTTGGTTAAAGCATATGTATTGCGGTGATAATCCAGGTAGTCCAAGCTAATTTGGACAAGGTGCGGGCACTATTGGTACACTATGCATGAGGCTTGCAACTTATAAGATATAATTTACATGATGCATATGCTTTATTACTACCATTGACAAAATTGTTTCATGTTTTCAAAATCAAAGCTCTAGCACAAATATAGCAATCGATGCTTTTCCTCTATGAGGACCATTCTTTTACTTTCAATGTTGAGTCAGTTCACCTATTTCTATCCACCTCAAGAAGCAAACACTTGTGTGAACTGTGCATTGATTCCTACATACTTTCTTATTGCACTTATTATATTACTCTATGTTGACAATATCCATGAGATATACATGTTACAAGTTGAAAGCAATCGCTGAAACTTAATCTTCTTTTGTGTTGCTTCAATACCTTTACTTTGAATTATTGCTTTATGAGTTAACTCTTATGCAAGACTTATTGATGCTTGTCTTGAAGTGCTATTCATGAAAAGTCTTTGCTATATGATTCACCTGTTTACCCATGTCATATACATTGTTTTGATCGCTGCATTCACTACATATGCTTTACAAATAGTATGATCAAGTTTATGATGGCATGTCACTCCAGAAATTATCTGTGTTATCGTTTTACCTGCTCGGGACGAGCGAGAACTAAGCTTGGGGATGCTGATACGTCTCCGACGTATCGATAATTTCTTATGTTCCATGCCACATTATTGATGTTATCTACATGTTTTATGCACACTTTATGTCATATTCGTGCATTTTCCGGAACTAACCTATTAACAAGATGCCGAAGTGCCGATTGCTGTTTTCTCGCTGTTTTTGGTTTCAGAAATCCTAGTAAGGAAATATTCTCGGAATTGGACGAAATCAAAGCCCGGGGGCCTATTTTTCCACGAAGCTTCCGGAAGTCCGAAGGAGAGACGAAGAGGGGCCACGAGGGGGCCACACCCTAGGGCGGCGCGCCCCCCTTGGTCGCGCGGCCCCGTGGTGTGGGGCCCTCGTGCCGCCTCTTGACCTACCCTTCCGCCTACAAATAGCCTCCGTGACGAAACCCCCAGCACCGAGAGCCACGATACGGAAAACCTTACCGAGACGCCGTCGCCGCCGATCCCATCTCGGGGGATCCAGGAGATCGCCTCCGGCACCTCGCCGGAGAGGGGAATCATCTCCCGGAGGACTCTACGCCGCCATGGTCGCCTCCGGTGTGATGTGTGAGTAGTCTACCCCTGGACTATGGGTCCATAGCAGTAGCTAGATGGTTGTCTTCTCCCCATTGTGCTATCATTGTCGGATCTTGTGAGCTGCCTATCATGATCAAGATCATCTATCCGTAATTCTATATGTTGCGTTTGTTGGGATCCGATGAATAGAGAATACTTGTTATGTTGATTATCAAAGTTATGCTTATGTGTTGTTTATGATCTTGCATGCTCTCCGTTACTAGTAGATGCTCTGGCCAAGTAGATGCTTGTAACTCCAAGAGGGAGTACTTATGCTCGATAGTGGGTTCATGCCCGCATTGACACCGGGACGATGGATGTAAAGTTCTAAGGTTGTGTTGTGTCTGTTGCCACTAGGGATAAAACATTGATGCTATGTCTAAGGATGTAGTTGTTGATTACATTACGCACCATACTTAATGCAATTGTCTCGTTGCTTGCAACTTAATACTTGGAGGGGTTCGGATGATAACCTCGAAGGTGGACTTTTTAGGCATAGATGCAGCTTGGATGACGGTCTATGTACTTTGTCGTAATGCCCAATTAAATCTCACTATACTCATCATGATATGTATGTGCATTGTCATGCTCTCTTTATTTGTCAATTGCCCAACTGTAATTTGTTCACCCAACATGCCGTTCGTCTTATGGGAGAGACACCTCTAGTGAACTGTGGACCCGGTCCATTCTTTAATACTCGAAATACAAATCTACTCGCAATACTTGTTTTTACCGTTTTCTCTGCAAACAATCATCTTCCACACAATACGGTTAATCCTTTGTTACAGCAAGCCGGTGAGATTGACAACCTCATCTGTTTCGTTGGGGCAAAGTACTTTGGTTGTGTTGTGCAGGTTCCACGTTGGCGCCGAATCTCCCGGTGTTGCGCCGCACTACATCCCGCCGCCATCAACCTTCAACGTGCTTCTTGGCTCCTCCTGGTTCGATAAACCTTGGTTTCTTTCTGAGGGAAAACTTGCTGCTGTGCGCATCATACCTTCCTCTTGGGGTTGCCCAACGAACGTGTGAAATACACGCCATCAGTCCTCCTTGCCCAATGCATTGGTCATCCTTGCCCATGTAGCCTACGGTCCTTTGGCTCTTCTTCTTCCCATCGCTGATGTGGGCATTGTCGTCGGGAACGTCCTCATCCATGGCCAGCTCATCCTCAATGCCACTATCATCATCCACGATGGTGCCTTGGCCCATGGTATGGTCATATTGCCCAAACAATGCATGGCTAATGTCAATGGCGTAGCCCTGGCCTTGGGTCTCTTGCTCAGTACAAATGTCGTAGTTTGGGATGAAGTTGTCTCCATTGATCATATTGTGCATGTAGGCATCATGGTCCTCGTCATATAGTAGGCGTACTGATAATTGGCCATCACAAGCCTAGTCTCAAATGCAGGTGGATGAGTCAATGGATGGTCGTGGCCATACCTGGTTGTTCGGTGTTAGCACGTGTACTGACACATTTTACTCCATGGATCCGTACCCATGTGTACAAACTAAATTTTTTGAGAACACACTCCTCTAATAGCAATGTGAGGATTATGGAATAAATCGATTGATGGAGGGAATCAAACGAAACTTGTATACTAGCAACTGGCCAATGAAGATTCATACACAATTTACCTAAAATCGTAGGCTAGCTTTGAATCTAGGCTGAAAGAATGGACGGGCTGTCTCCAGCTATTTTTTAAAAAAATTGATTTTTTTTTTGGATTTGAACATTTTTCAAGTTTAAATTTTTTTCCGAAACTCATATTTTAAAAATTTAACAATTTAAATCCACATATTTTTCAAAAATATAAACATTTTTTAGAATTAATTTTTTTTTAAAACCTGCACATTTTCCAAATTGTAACATTTTTAAACCTTATAAAGGAAAAGAAACAGAAAAAACATAGAAGAAAAGGAAACAGAAAAAAAAAGAAACATAACAAGATGAGAAACAGAAAAAACGTAACTGGGCCGGCCTGTATAGCGCGTGGGGTGTGCAGCGCACAATATGCGCTGACCGTATAGGCCTATACACTGACCAGGTCGGCCGTTACCGTGCGCGGTATGGGCCGGCCTGGTTGGCCCAGCTCATTGTTTTTTCAGTTTTCTCTTTCTTTTGGTTTCTTTTTTTCTTTCTTTTCCTTTTTCTTTTATGTTTTTTCCTTTTTGTTTCTTTTTATTTATTTCAGATTCGAAAATTTTAAGATTTTTAGAAAAATGTTTAAATTTTAAAATTGTTGAGATTTTGAAAAGTGTTCATATTCTAGAAAATATTCGTATTCAAAAAATGTTTATATTCAAAAAATGTTCAAATTTAAATTTGTTCATATTCCAAAAATATTCAAATTTCGAAAAACAAAAGAAATTTGAAAAAATGTTCAACCGCAGAAAATTAAATTTGATGAAAATTACTTTGATTTTCGAAAAAACGTTCGGATTTCGATGAAAAATAAACAGAAAAAACAAAGAAAAGAAAAAGAGGACCTACCTGATCTGATGGGCCGCGGCCCATCAAACTGCTGCCGGTCCTGGGGTGTGCGGCACACTGCTTCCGCCGACCTGGTCGGCAGACAGCAGCCCGTGTATAGGATCGCCCAAACTCGAGCATTAATGAGCTACGTGTGGCCTATCTCCATAGTAAGGCGTGGTGCGCTAATAAGACAGCGGACCAAAGAAGCGACCCGGCGGATTGGGACATGGCTACGCGCGAGGATGATATCCTCGCCCCGTGCTTGCGACGCGAGATTCGGGACTAATATAGCGTGAGGGAAATACGCGGTCGATTTGCATATCCGAAGCTAGCGTACGCTGCTGTATACAAGGCCACCGCGTATCTATACTCAGCTCGCATTTAACCTCATTTATTGGCGCCGTGCATGGTAGCTTGCCGTATGCTGTACGAGGTCACTTAATTGCCATCGGCAGGCGCCAACCTGGTATCCTCTCCCCTGGCCACCAGCTCTCAACGAGACACCATTAAAATGATTAGTTTGGAACACAAAATCTTAAACATACTTTTTATATATAAATGGTGCAAAAAGTAAAAAAAAAAGAGTAGTTTGGACCACTGTTCAAAAACTAGGCCGATTCAACGATTACTAGGCCGATTAATCGCTACTAGGGGCTTGACCGTGTCGATTACCATTAATCTCTTGTGTTAATCCTTTAGCCCGATTAATCAGTCCGAAAGTCCGATTACTAGGTATTTTCCCGATTAACTACCACACTTGGTCAAAAAGTTACAATATTTTCAATGCATATCGCTAATACAGGCACTACCCCTCCCCAATAAAGTAGATTTTGTGAAGCTCCCGTTTGATTGCAGCCTACAGTAGCTTCATTTCCACTGTTGCCGAATAGTTTCTTGCCCTCCCAGACCTATTACTTATAGTTTCCCAGACCTCAGATACAGGAGCTCGATCACCATGAGGAGCTCGTCCAGGAACTGGAGGACGCCTCCAACAGGTTAGGTGGTTGAGGTGTAAGAGGGGTCGTACCCTAGGTAGGTGGCGGGAGAGTATAAACTTCAGAGGTGAGAGGAGAAGAAGTGGAAGGAAGGAACGCGGCTTCACCTAGTGGATCCTGATTCGCTCATGACCTTAAAGATTGGGTCATGGAGGAGAAGCGTACAAGTTTTTCTAGGATTTTAGGCTTTAGAGAAGTAGGAAGAGACATATTTTAAGTGCTAATTTGTGTAGGTTGCACCGATTAATAGCCGACCGATTAAATCAGTTAATCGTCCGAATTCCGATTAATCTCTACTCCCAAGCCTGCCGAGCAGTTAACGATTACCGATTTCCTTAACATTGGTTTGGACTAATAAAAATGAACATTTTTGTACTAATGGTGCAGCTTGTAAAAAATGTGATGTTGTACTAATTCAAATCAAGTATTTTGTACTAATGGTTCCCTCTTACTACCAAGAGCAGCACAATTAGCAGTTTACACATGTAAACGAGAGATTGTGAAATGACATTATTTTTCGAGATGGGAAGCATTCGAGCATTCGACAGAAGTTAGAGTGAAAAATATGGTGTAAGCAATAATTAGCAAACACAGTTACACACGTAAAGTGAAAAGGGTTATCTTAATTAACATCAAATTTTCAGAAAGAACCATTCAACAAAAGTAAAAAAAAGATAGAATTCAACTAATTGGGAATCTAAATTATTAATCTGGGAACAACCAAAAAATGGAATCGTACATATAGTTCTTTTTTCAAATCTGGTCAATCAGATGAATGAACTAAAATACATGATTGCTCAGTCGTCGATGAGATATGGAAAGTATATGAACAACATAAAAATACATATACAATTCATCGCCGAACCATTTTGATGGGAAAAGAAATAACACCATTCAACACCTGTCTGTACCAGATCGGAATGAAATCAAAATAATAGAATCACTTTACCAGAAGCATTTGGATTGGAAGAAAATAATAGGATCCCTTTACCAGATCGGATTGAGATCAAAGAAAATGTATACAAATCGAACATGCAAGCCAGGTTGAATCTTTGAAACGAAAAGAAACTTCGCCATGTCAACTGAATCTGTCCAAATCATGCACAGAAAAAAAAAATACAAAGTACTACTGAGACAAAGTGGGAAGAAATCGAACAGGAGATTGCGGGTTGTACAGATTGAAAGCCGGCTTCGGCACGGGCCGGCACTGCCGCTGTGGCGGGGGCCTCTCAGCTGATGAAGACGGAGCCGGCGCCGCCCCCACCGCGGCCGAGCGCCGCCTCGACTCGGCCACTGCGCCCCGCCGGAGTCCTCCGCCACCCGAGTTAGCTTGGTCAGGGTAATCCGCCTCCTCCGCCCGATCTAGCCCGCACCGACGAACAGCCGCCGCGGTGGTCATCAACGCCGGCCAGGAGGCACGCTGCAGCTCGAGGGCGTGCGTGCCGGTGAGTATCTGGACGCGGCGACTCACCGTGGACGGCCGCTGCTCCCAGCCGAACACCACCTTGACGGCCGCTGCTCCCCGCCGCCGGCCTCCACCACCAGAGCTAGCTCGGCCAACAATCCCTCCTCCGATTCCCGACCTAGCCTGCAACGCCGCACTGCCGCTGCGGCATCACGACGGCCATGAGGCGCGGCCGGAGCGAGACGGCGGCAGCAGGTGGTGGTGGGAAGTGGGAACGGGAGGTGGGGAATGGATGGGCTTGAGGAGTTGCTCGGGAGGAGGAGAGGGGAGTTAATGCCGTATGCGTTTCGTTAGATACGGGAAATATACATCATATACTTAATTAAAATACATGTGCTGTCAGACACGTGGTGGCCTTTAATTGGATGGCTTTTCATCCTCGCGCGTACCCGGGTTTCGTTAGCTATTTTCGACCAAAGAAGACAATATATTGTTCACATTGGTGACATGCCCCACTCAAAAGAAGAAGAAGCGACCACTGCTATCGCTTCTCCAGTTAAAAGCCGATCTAGAATGGAAAATGATCTGATTCCCCCGGGGGATCGCGTCCTCCCAACCCCCGCACGCAGCGCAGGACGCGTGTCCTATGGGCCCCACCTTATCGCTTCCCAGTCGATCGTCTTTCTTCCCCACGAGCCACGATCCGCGAGACGAGAGGAGCGCTGCCCCAACCCCCAACTCCATGGGCGACCTTGCCCGAGGCGCCGTGCTTGCGCCGGACGCCGGTGCCTCTCCCCATCGCCGTCGCCCAACCACCGCACACCCCATCGCCGGTCCCCATGGATACCATGGCCGCACTCCCTAGATCTCGCCGCCGCGCTACCATATGCTCCCGCTGCCATATACCTGCCGCCGGATGCTGGATTATACCTGTCGCCGGCCCGGCTCCAAGCTCGCGCGTGCCGGCCCGGCTCGTCGGACGCCGCCTCCCCCGACCTTCTCCTCCAGCAGCTGCTCTGCGCTCGTCGCCGGCCGCCTCCCGCAGCTCCCGCTCCCTCCTAAGGCTCCACGGCGTGCTGCCGTGCTTCACTTGCCCTCGCGCGCGGCCGCCGCCTTCCCCGACCAAATCCTACCGCAGCCGCCGCCTCCCCACGCGCGGTCGTCGGTTCCCCGACTCCCGGCATGTGCAGCCCTCCGGGGTCGACCTCGCCCAAGGTTCTGGACATGGCTGGTGCTGCAAGGCGAGGCGGGGCTTGCTACAAGGGCGACCGGGCTTTGCTACAACAGCCGGCCTGCCTTGCTACCGGTGGTGGGCGGAGCTGCTGAGAGCGGCGGGAGGCACTGGTACAAGGGAGGGAAGTGCTACTAGTGGTTGTCACCAGTGCTACCGGCCCAAGGCGTCGATGCTACATGTGGTCGCCGCCGATGCTACCAGCGCCGATGCTACATGTCTAGATGAACGGAGTTGCTGCAATCTCGGACGGTGCTATTGTCGGCTGCAGAGCGAGGTCTTAGTTGATGTCTTAGAAGATTTGCAATATATGAATAAAAAAATTTGCTACAATTTATTTGCGGTTTTGCTACATCTGCGTAATATGTTTGCTACGGGGTCTCCGACGAGGTCTCCGGCGAGATTCCGGCGAGCTCAGACTTTTTCTTTTATTTCATGGATGAACCGTTTTTTGCTACAATGTAGCAAAAGCGGGTTATTTTTTTGCTGCCGGGAGGTGTTTTTTTGCTACATTCAGTAAAACCAGATCTGACCGTCCAAGATGGCCGATCCGACGGCTGGCGACCCGGGGGCTGGGAAATCAGATCCCCCGGGGGACGCCCAGCAGTTTCCATCTAGAATTGCCTGGTTACCGCTTATAGCAGGTCAAAAGAAAATATGCAGTAAAAATGGCACCAAAACAAAAGGAAACCACAACATTTTTTTTTGAAATGGAGGATATATCACCCAGCTTCTACATCCAAAGGATGCACACGGCTTTTTTATTAGATTATTCACAAAACCTTACAAGAGCAATACAAATGATCAACCTCGAAGCCATCTCACTAAACCTACAGTGGGATGAAGGGGGTGACAATACACCAACTCACATCATCCAAAAAACCAAATACCTTCCCAAACCGCCCAATAGCAGGTGAGAAGCACATCCAGTCGAGCAGACTCTCAGCGCACGCCAACGCACACGCCACAGAAGTTGGTACCGCCGTCTTCCTTGATTCCATCTTCAAGAGAGATCCTCACATTAACCTTACAAGACCTGCCGTCGATGCCACCATGACGCCAGACGGCTCCACCATCCTGCACGCATACATCATCCCGCATCCGTCGTCGATACCCTGCAACACCATGCCACCGAGACTCATCACCAACAATGTGGTAGATGAATACCACTCCACCAACATCCGCCAACATCCAGCAGCTACTCCAAAGACGATGCCCCAAGAGGTAGAACGACGCAGGTAGCGCTGCCATCGTCCGATCCGGGAGACCCAGATCTAGTGTTTCCTCCGGAGCAACACGAGTGAGTAGATGCAGGTTGCGACGGCGATGCCTTCAAGAAGGAAACCACAACATACAGAGCGCTTCTTTCAGAGGCTTCCAACGGGCCAGGTTCCGTTGTTTATTTGCGGTGCAGTGTCTCGTTGTCGCTCATGTTCTGACAGTAAAATCAACATCAGCTGCCAAGAATTGGTCGAAAGAAAACCGCACGACGAACAATATACATCACACATGAACGTGCAAGTAAAGTAAACCCCGAGGGTGGCTCCGGTGCTCCCCCTAAACAAGTTGAAGGATTATAGTATGGTTTTTTTTCTGTCTTGGGTCCGCCGAAACCCGTATCAGCCTATGTATATCCGTCTGTGTTGATACGGTATGTGTACGTCATGTAAGAAAAAAAGAGGTCACGTGAGCAAGATCTTTATAGGATCTTTCTATTTTACACGCACGTAACCGTAGATACGTACAAAAATAAGATACAACACAATGCGAGCTATACAGGTCTATACAGGGCCGTACGGACGGTGGACTTACACTAAAATTATAATCGTGCCCCCACTTACGAAGTATGGGAAAATCTACATCTTTATTGTGTTTGACGGGCTAGAATTTTTTTAAGGGAGGAGCACCGAAGCAGAAGTGAGTAAGCCCCATCATGTTTTATTCAGTATACTGTATCACGCATCTTCTCGCAACCAGTTTTGCCATTTCAAAAGCATCACGTCTTGTCGAGACTTGTCACCTTGAGGGGAGGGATGCTCTGTGCGTTGTTGAACACGTTGTCAGGATCGACCTTCGTCTTCGCCAGGACGAGCCGGCCGAAGTTCTCCCCGAAGTACGCCGCCCCAAATGACGACCTCGCGCGAGCTACCGCTCCTGCCGACGACCCGCCGGCGCTGCGCGTCCAGTTGTTCACGCCGAGATCGAGGTCCAGGTAGTTGACGTACGCGGCGCGGGGATCCGCGGACACATAGGGGGCCATATACCCGTAGAACGACCTCAGCCACCGGATGTATTCCTCTGCCAGGGGCACCTGCGACCTGTCCCAGTTCACGCCGTACTGGATGCTGTATAGGTTTCCGGCCCGGTGCGGGAACGGCGTTTCGCCTCTGCCGACCCGCGCCATGGCTCCGCCGTAAGGGTCTAGCTGGATGGACCCGGTCGGCCCGGTCGACAGGTACCGGACGATCTCGACCATGTCGCCCATCGAGATCGGCGTCTGCACGTAGTCCGACTTGGCCTTGGAGTATTGCTTTGCTTGTAGGCGCCGGTTCGGCAGGTCGTCCGCCGTGCTCAGTCCGGCGAAGTACGCCGCCGACTCGACCCAACTCATCTCCGACAGGTCTGCCTCGGCCAGACCCAGCTCCGGAAATCTTTGGTTCAGCACCGAGAAGGCGTCCTCTTTAGACTGTAAAACTTTGCCTTGGAACGTCACGGAGACATTGCCGTTCGCTGATCCGGTGGGTACGTACGCAGAGAGATAGAACTCATCTGGCAGATCGGGCCCAACATACTGCCACCTGTGAACCAGCTCGGCAACGAGCTCGATCGGACCGGTCCGGCCGACGGTGAGCACGGTCACGTTGGCAGGAACCGGCACGAGCCGGAGCTTCCAAGCGTACACCACGCCCCAGCTCCCGCCTCCGCCGCCTCGGATGGCCCAGAAGACACCGTCGCTCATCGAGCTCCGGTCAAGGACCTGGCTGCTCGGGTCGATTAGCACTGCGTCCAAAACGTTGTCGGCGGCGAGCGTGAACTTCCGGGACAGAAGCCCGAACCCGCCTCCGGAGACCAGACCACCTAGACCGGCGGTCGACTCCGACCCGGCTGGGAACGCCAAGGACCGGCTCGATCGACCGCCCCACGGCGTAGTACAACTCGCCCACCGTCGCGCCCGACTCGGCCCAGGCCGTGGCCGAGCTTGAGTTCACCCGGACGTGGTTCAGGTTCGCGAGATCGACCACCACGAAGGGTACGTGGTTCTCCGTGGTGTAGGACAGCCCCTCGTAGCTGTGCCCGCCGCTGCGCGTGCGGATCGCCAGCGAGCTGCCGCGCGCGCACAGGACGGCTCGCCGGAGGTCATCCCTCGACCCCGGGTAGACGATGGCGGCGGGGCCGGTGACGTTGGGGCGCGTGAACCGGAGGTTGAAGATGGAGGAGTTGAGGAGCGCGGCGTAGCTCGGAGACGTGGGCAGCGAGAAGTTGCTAACGCCATTGGAGACGAGGCAGGATGAGAAGTTGCTTTCTGCTGCTGGTGTTGGCGAATCGCCTATAGAGAAGTTGATGCTGGTTCCTGCACCAACACCGGAGCAAGCGCTTTCATGGAATGACAAGAAGATGCAAACTAGGAGGAGAACTGCAAGGAGGTGTTGCATTTTCGATCGAGACCCGGAGCGATTGGTTGAGGTACTACGTATATCCGAATATATGTAGCTATGGAGTAGGTGCGTGGGTGGCAGATGGTTGGAGATAGTTTTCGTCCATGAAACACATGGAATGATCAATTCGATCTGTGGCGCCATGCGTGGAACTCTATTCTTGGTTCATATAAACATCAAGCTACCACGGCAGTGCGTACTGCCTACGCGCGCCTTCCTGCACAACTACTCCGTAGTAGAGTTCCAAGTACTACGGTAAAGGTCGCACGATAATACCATTGACTTCTTGCCGTCTATCAAACAGGTTTTATCTTAAAAAAAGCCCCCAAACTGGCTGGTCTAGGAATCAAACCTAGAACGCAGAGTAGGAAAATCGTGCAATAGTAGGGAAAGCGTGCAACCTTACCACTGAGCTAGGTGTTCGTTTGTTGATAACTATACTACGCCACGCCTTTTGAGATGAGAAAAAAATCCAGTTTTTACATCTTTGTCGTGCGCTTACACTAGGCAAAGACTTCTTTACCGTGTGTTTGTTAAAAACACTAGGCAAAGGTTGCTTTGCCGTGCAACCCAGCTGCACGCACGGTAAAGGGTGAGGCACGACAATACCCAACGCCTTTGCCGTGCACCGAATCTTTGCCGTGCGGTGTGTTGGACCATTGGCGTGCACCTTTCTTTGCCGTGCGGCCTTTTCCATCGTTACCGTGAATCGTATCTTTACAGTGCGCTCGTGTCTATCTTTCATGTGGCCAAGGTCTTTGCCGTGCGTTTTTATCTGTGCACACGGCAAAGAAATCTTTGTCGTGCGGGAGCACACGGCAAAGAAAGGCTGCACGGCGACTCCTGTTTTTTCCGACAATGACGCGTGACGTGTGAAAAACATGGAATGATCAATTCGATCTGTGATGTTGAGGAACGTGAACCAGAGGTTGAAGATGGAGGAGTTGAGGAGCACGGCGTAGCTCGGAGACGTGGGCAGCGAGAAGTTGCTGACACCGTTGGAGACGAGGTAGGAGAAGTTGCTTCCTGCAGCTGCTCGTGGTGAATCAGCTTTAGAGTAGTCGATGTTGGTTCCTGCACCAGCACCAGAGCAAGTGCTTTCATGGAATGACAAGAAGAGGCAAACTAGGAGAACTGCAAGGGGGTGTTGCATTTTCGATCGAGATCCGCAGCGATTTGTTGAGGTATATGCGAGCATATGTTGTACGTACTAGCTATGGAGCTATGGTTGGAGATAGTTTTCGTGCATGAAAGATATGGAATGATCAATTCGATCTGTGGCGCCGTGCGTGGAACTCTATCCTTGGTTGATATAAACATCAAGCTACCAATGGGCGCAGTACGTACGGCCTACGCCTTCCTGCACAGCTACTCCGTAGTAAAGTTCCAAGTAGACAATGACGCGTGATAAAGGAACGAGATAGACTAATCTTTGAGAGCTTGATATGACATTACTAGCTAGTACTCCCTCTGATCATGTTTAATCGATGCAGCGTTTCCTACACGGGAAAGCTACTCCATCTGCCCAGCTCGCGTCAATTTAATCCGACCGAAGGGACTGCGACGTAGAGTCCTTTCTGCTATTGTTTCTCCTCTTAATTTTCCATTAATCAATTCATTTTTGCGAGTCTTGTTCGAACTAGGCCTACTCAGTCGAGCCTACGTAGAGGTCAGAGATGCAAACACATGGTCATCTCTGCTCCGATTTTATTAATTGAGAATCGGAGTTACATCACCATCTATAACTGAAATAACAAAATCGGGTGGTTCCTCATGCCAAACAATCGACACAGGCCCCTCGGAGTGACTAGCTAAGACATGCGGCCACATTGGCTTCCCTAGGACAATGATCAAAGCTGCTTCTAGAAAATTGCAACAAAGTAAAGTGCACTCTAATACGCTCGGTAATGAGGCTAGGGTTTAGGGGTGAGTATCACACGGTACCAATGGGTCTGTGGTTCCATTATATTTTTGAAAAAGGACGCTTTATTACTTTAAAATTTGACGTAATACACCAAATCTCTGCATAACTAGGATGCACACAGCTGTTCGGGATACAATCCAAACATAAAAAGTTCAACTAAATGTAGAGTTCTCATAAAAAGCCAAACAAATCATGGTGAAGGAGCCGCTATCCTCAGACTATGCAGCCACCCATGTTGGATAATAAACTCCTTGGCCGAATTCTCCAATCGTGTAGACACCTCCGTAAAGAGGTCGCGGTCCTCCAAGCGCTGAACGACCATAAATGGAGCGTAGCCGTAGATCGGTAAATTACCTGCATAAGAGAAGATTTTTTTATCATTGAAAACCTTATCATTTCTACATAGCCAGAGCGACCATATAACGGCTAACGCTCCCACTCCTAAACCTAACCTTACCCCATTTAGCCAATTGCCAAAAATATTTGCAACGCTACGGGAAGGGTATAAGCTAGATCCTATCTAAATGATTGACCATATAGCTTTAGCAAACCGGCACAGGAAGAAAAGGTGTTTAATTGTCTCTTCATCGTGACAGAAAACACATCTCTTACATCCATGCAAGTTCCTTTTTGCAAGGTTATCTTTGGTGAGGATAACACCACGGCGTAGGTACCAAGCAAAGACATTCGTCTTTAGTGCTATCCTCAGCTTCCAAATCCTTTTATCATTATAAACCGGTTGAATAGGTTGAATTAACGCTTCATACATGGATCTTACTGAGAATTTACCATTTTTGGTAAGTTCCCAACGGAATAAATCTTTCCCTTGGACCAATTGGATTGAAGCTAATCTCTGTAGCAATTCGTTCCAGTTGGTTAAGCGGAGACCGACTACATTACGTCTGAAAGTCATAGATGGTGGAGAGGTTTCCATCACCCTCTGAAGGGTTACATCCTTATGACGTACGATCCTATATAAAGTTGGATACTGTTCCCGGAGTGTAGTTATCCCCAACCACTTATCCTCCTAGAAACGAATTTTTGAACCATACCTAATGGAGAAAGACCCGTGCGGAAAGAAGTGTTTCTTAGTCGCCATAATGCCAACCCAAAAATGTGAATCTCTGGGTTTCCAAGAAACCCGAGAAAATGCTTTGGAGCCTACATACTTCCTCCTCAACAAGCTTTGCCAGACCTCGTCCTCGGTTAAGAACCTAGCCAACCAATTACCTAGTAGGGTCTGCTTCTTAATCTCTAGATCGTGGATACCAAGTTCACCTTGATTTTTGGGACGGCATACAACACTCCATTTTGTCAACTGATATTTTTTCTTCTCACTATCTCCTTGCTGGAAAAATCTTGATTGGAGGTAATCCAATCTATGAAGAATTCCTTTTAGCAACTGGAAGAATGAAATCATATACAGTATCATATATGTGAGTACTGAATTTATGAGTACCAATCTTCCACCGAGAGATAGTAATTTTCCTTTCCAACTACTCAGTCTTTCTGCAACCTTTTCTCGACCTTTTTTCATTCGGCTAGACGTAAGTCTCCGATGATGAATCGGAATACTGATAACCCACCAGTATAGGGGATCGCAACAGTCTTCGAGGGAAGTAAAACCCAAATTTATTGATTCGACACAAGGGGAGGTAAAGAATACTTATAAGCCTTAACAACTGAGTTGTCAATTCAGCTGCACCTGGAAAAGCACTAGTAACAGGGGTGATGTGAAAGTAGCACTAATATGAGAGCAGTAATAACAGTAACACAGTAGCAGTAGCAGTAATATGAGAGCAATGGCACCAGAAAATAGTTGATACTACTTCCAATGACATGTAGGAACAAGTATATGATGATGAGAGATGGACCGGGGTTCCCAGCTATCTACACTAGTGGTAACTCGCCAATAACAAGTGTTGGGTGAACAAATTACAGTTGGGCAATTGATAGGATTGAAATAGCATTAAGACAGAACATCAAGATTATTAATCATGTAGGCATGTTTTCCATATATAGTCATACGTGCTCGCAATGAGAAACTTGTACAACATCTTTTGTCCTACCAGTCGGTGGCAGCCGGGCCTCTAGGGAATCTATCGGAAATTAAGGTACTCCTTTTAATAGAGCACCGGAGCAAAGCATTAACACTCCGTGAAAACATGTGATCCTCATATCTAAGCCTTCCCCTCCAGCTATCCCGACTTCGCTGTCACTCTGGGGCCTCGGGTTCCGGACATAGACATGTGCATACAACTTGTAGGTACAATCTAAGCAATAAGTATAGAGCTTAAATCTAAGATCATGCCACTCGGGCCCTAGTGACAAGCATTAAACACAACAAGATTGCAGCAACAATAACTTCATAAACTTTGTAGATAGACTAATAATCCATCGGATCCCAACAAACACAACACCGATTACATCAGATGAATCTCAATCATGTAAGGCAGCTCATGAGATCATTGTATTGAAGTACATGGAGGAGAGAATACCAACTAGCTACAGCTAGAACCCGTAGTCCATGGGGAAACTAGTCACGGAGCATGATGGAGGCGGTGGCGTCGATGGAGATGGCTTCCGAGGGCACTTCCCCGTCCCGGCAGGGTGCCGGAACAGAGACTTCTGTCCCCCGAATCGGAGTTTCGCGATGGTGGCGGCGCCCCTGGAGTCTTTTTGGAGTTTCGTCAATTGGTATCGAAGATTTAGGTCACCAGGGCTTAAATAGGCGAAGAGTCGGAGTCGGAGGGGCCACGGGGCCTCCTCATACTAGGGGGGCGCCCCCCTGGTCCGCGCCGCCACCACGTGTGGGGCCCCCAGGGCACCCCTCTGGTCCCCTCTCGACTTTCCGGGAAGGTTCCGGGAAAAATAAGATGTTGGGTCTTCGTTTCGTCGAATTCCGAGAATATTGCCCGAACAGCCTTTCTGGAACCAAAAACAACAGAAAACAGCAACTGGCCCTTCGGCATCTCGTTAATAGGTTATTTCCGGAAAATGCATAAAATCATTATAAAGTGCAAGCAAAACATGTAAGTATTGTCATAAAACAAGCATGGAACATCAGAAATTATAGGTACGTTGGAGACGTATCAGCATCCCCAAGCTTAGTTCCTGCTCGCCCTCGAGTAGGTAAACGATAAAAAGAGTAATTTCTATAGTGACATGCTACCTACATAATCTTGATCATTCTATTATAAAACATATGAGATGAATGCAGTGACTCAAGGCAATGATCTATAGTTGCTAACAAATAGACAACATATAGCAAAACTTTTCATGAATAGTACTTTCAAGACAAGCATCAAAAGTCTCGCATAAGAGTTAACTCATAAAGCAATAAATTCAAAGTAAAGGCATTGAAGCAACACAAAGGAAGATTTAAGTTTCAGCAATTGCTTTCAACTTTCAACATGTATATCTCATGGATAATGGTCAACACAAAGTAATATGATGAATGCAAATAAGCAAGTATGTAAGAATCAATGCACAGCTTGACACAAGTGTTTGATTCTAAGATGGAAGGAAGTAGGTAAACCGACTCAACATAAAGTAAAAGAAAGGCCCTTCGCGAGAGGAAGCAGGGATTAAATTATGTGCTAGAGCTTTTTAAGTTTTGAAATCATATAGAGAGTATAAAAGTAAAGTTTTGAGAGGTGTTTGTTGTGGTCAATGAATGATAGTGGGCACTCTAACTACCTCATCAACCAGACTTTCAAGAGCGGCTCCCATGAAGGACGTTATCTCTACCAGCAAGGTAGATCATCCCTCTTCTCTTTTGTTTACACATGTATTTTAGTTTTAGTTATGGTTGACACTCCTCCCAACCTTTTGCTTACACAAGCCATGGCTAACCGAATCCTCTGGTGCCTTCCAACATTCACATACCATGAAGGAGTGTCTATTTGCAAAATTAAGTTGCTTACTGATGAATCAGGGCAAAACATGTGAAGAGAATTATTAATGAGAGTTTGAATAATTGGGGTTGGGAACCCCGCTGCCAGCTCTTTTTGCAAAATTATTGGATAAGCGGATGAAGCCACTAGTCCATTGGTGAGAGTCTGTCAAGAGTAAATGACAAGGTTGAAAGATAAAACACCACATACTTCCTCATGAGCTATAAAACATTGACACAAATAAGGAATAATAAAGTTTTGAATTGTTTAAAGGTAGCACATGAAGTATTTACTTGGAATGGCAGTAAAATACCACATAGTAGGTAGGTATGGTGGACACTCATGGCATAGGTTTTGGCTCAAGGTTTTGGATGCACGAGAAGCATTTCCTCTCAGTACAAGGCTTTGGCTAGCAAGGTTGTTTGAAGCAAACACATGTATGAACCAGTACAAAGAAAATTTACATAAGAACATATTGCAAGCATTATAAAACTATATACTGTCTTCCTTGTTGCTCAAACACTTTTACCAGAAAATATCTAGACCTTAGAGAGACCAATCAGGCAAACCAATTTCAACAAGTTCTACGGTATTTCTCCACTAATAGGTTTGAACTACATGATGCAAGAGCTTAATCATGATCTACTTGAGAGCTCAAAACAATTGCCAAGTATCAAATTATCCAAGACAATATGAAGCATTTTCTTTTTCCAACCAAATAGCAATAAATGCAATAGCTTCCAACTTTTATCATTGAACATTAAAAGTAAAACGAAGAACACAAGTTTTCATATGAAAAAGCGGAGCGTGTATCTCTCCCACACAAGGATTTCTAGGATCCGAATTTATTCAAACATAAACAAAAATAAAAACACACAGACGCTCCAAGTAAAGCACATAAGATGTGACCGAATAAAAATATAGTTTCAATAGAAGAAACCTGATAAGTTGATGAAGAAGGGGATGCCTTGGGCATCCCCAAGCTTAGACGCTTGAGTCTTCTTGAAATATGCAGGGATGAACCACGGGGCATCCCCAAGCTTAGGCTTTTCACTCTTCTTGATCATATATCATCCTCCTCTCTTGACCCTTGAAAACTTCCTTCACACCAAACTTCTCATAAACTTCATTAGAGGGGTTAGTACTCAAAAGACTTTAATCCACCTTGGCCCTGTAGTGACACATTGCAAGAACTCAATAAAACATTAGCTACAGCTCTCCAAGTCTAGAAAGCCTCACTTAAAGTCCACAAGAGACAATGCAAAAAACACAGACAGAATCTGTCAAAACAGAACAGCCAGTAAACACGAATTTTTAAGAGGTACTTCCGTTGCTCAAATCAGAAAACTCAAAACTAATGAAAGTTGCTTACATATCTGAGGATCACTCACGTAAATTGGCAGATTTTTCTGAGTTACCTACAGAGAATCATACCCAGATTCGCGACAGCGAGAAATCTGTTTCTGCGCAGTAATCCAAATCTAGCATGACCCTTTTATTAGAGACTTCACTTGGCACAACATTGCAATAAAATAAAGATAAGTAGAGGTTGCTACAGTAGTAACAACTTCCAAAACACAACAAAACAGTAGCAAAATAAACACATGGGTTATCTCCCAAGAAGTGCTTTCTCTATAGCCATTAAGATGGGCTCAGCAATTTTAATGATGCACTCGCAAGAAATAAGAGTTGAAGCAAAGGAGAGCATCAAAAAGCAAGTTCAAAACACATTTAAGTCTAACCCACTTCCTATGCATAGGAATCTTGTACACAAATAAATTCATGAAGAACAAAGTGACAAGCATAAGAAGATAAAACAAGAGTAACTTCAAAAATTTCAGCATATAGAGAGGTGTTTTAGTACCATGCAAATTTCTACAACCATATTTTCCTCTCTCATAATAATTTTCAGTAGCTTCATGGATAAACTCAACAATATAACTATCACATAAAGCATGCTTTTCATGATTCACAAACGCATAATTTTTATCAAGCTCAGAAATAATAGGATTAAAACTTTCAAGAGAGGGGATTTGGTGACTAGGTGTATACGTGAGCACCCTCTAGATGCCACACGATATGCGTTGAGATCCGGTTCTCGTCAATTGGATCTGTTGCCTTGACGTTGTCTTATCCATCGCTAAGCGTACTTGGCGTGGGTCCTACGTGATTTGAAAGTGCATCTGGCCCACTATTTGAATTCAAAAAGGTGGGTCCTACATGATTTGGAAGTGTTGTTAGTGCTGATGTGGTTTGCTAATCCAACAATGATGGTAACAGTGGATTGCTAGATGTGACACGTGTCAACCAATGGATGCGTGCTCACGTATACACCCGGTCACCAGGCTTCTTCCGAAACTTTCAAACCCACTTTTATCAATAATGTAACAAGATGATTGATCAATCTCAAAAGATATGGGACTCATAGATAAAGTCAAGAACTCTCCAATCCCATTTTCATTAGTAGTACAATTAATATTATCAAGTAACATAGGACCATCATCTAGAGATTTATCATAAACATTTGCCAAGCAAAACTCTTTAGTACCATGCATTTCGACATCAGGCACAAACAAAGCATTATCATAAAATTTATCAAAATAGCATGGATTATCATGAATAATAGTAGCATAATTATTCTCACAAGTTTTACTCATAGGAAATATTTCAAGAGAATCCACAGGAACATAACATTCATCCACCTTTGGTGAGCATGGAGGACAATCAAATAGTGTAAGAGATAAAGAGTTACTCTCATTAGAAGGTTAGCATGGGTAGCTAATACATTCTTCCTCCTTTTTTTCATCACTCACCTCTTCTTTTTCATCCAATGAGCTTTCAGGTTCATCAATTTCCTCCTCTTTTTCATCCAATGAGCTTTCAGGTTCATCAATTTCTTCTTCCACTGGTTCCTGCAAATTGTGAGTGCATTCTTGTGCATTAATGAGTCTCTCTTTAGAATCAATGATATAAGGATTATCACTGTAGCTTTCTATGCAAAAATTAAGGATAGAAGAGTGAAAGATCGAGATGTCGCCTAGAGGGGGGGTGAATAGGCAATTACAAACTCTTGCGGATTTGTCTTGTAAGAATGCGGAATTAAACTAATGTTTAGTTTACAAGGACAAACCCTAAATATGCTAAGCTCAACTAAGTGTGACAATGGCAACTAGAGCTAAGCAAGATAGGCACAAGATATATGTAGCACAAGTGATAGCAAGATATATGTACTTCAAGCACGATGGCTATCACAAGGAAAGAGAGCTCGGGTATAGAAATAACCGAGGCACGCGGAGACGAGGATGTATTCCCGTGTTCCCTTGCTTTGCAACAAGGTACGTCACGTTTGGAGGAGTGGAGGTCCCATGAAGGATTCCCCGCGCCACGAAGGCTCACTCTATTCTCCGAACCACACCCACGAAGGATAATGGCCCTTTCCTTATGGTTAGCTTTTCCTCCGCTCCGGAGATGGCAAGCTCCACAACCAATTCACAAGCTCCACGAAGGAGAAGCCCGGGCCTCTTCACAATCTTCTTGAAGAGATCACCGGAGCACCAATCACCAAGCCAACTAGGAGGTCACCCTCCAAGAGTAACAAGCTCACGGTCTCTCACTCGAACAAATCGTGGTGGAGAGCTCAACACTATGCAATGATGCAAAGCAAGAACACCGGAGGTGTTCAAGTCCTTCACACTCAAATCCCACCAAAGCAACGAATGCTAGGATGAGATTGGAGAGGAAGAACAAGGGGAAAGTCAACCAAAGACTCCAAGATCTAGATCCCAAGAGATTCCCTCACTTAGAGAAGAAACGGTTTGGTGGAAGTGTAGATCTAGATCTCCTTTCTCAAATCCTCAAATATGAGCAAGAATGGTTGGAGGAATCAAGGGGGAGAGCAAGTTCTTCAAATAGCAACAATGGAGGTGAGAGAATGGGAAGAACTAGTTGCTCAAGGTGGAAGAAGGGCTATTTATAGTCTAGGGAGAAAAATAACCGTTGGGGAAAAAACCGGGTGAAAATCGGCTCAAAAACGAGTCAAAAAAGTGCCCAGGCCGGCCAGCAGGCCGGCCGACCGGAGCCTGGGCCGGAGAGGCCGGTGGCCTGTCCGGTCGGACCGGCCCACCGACCGGGCGGGGCAGAGCGCGCGCTGTGCAGCGAGAAAGGCCTCAGGCGCGCTGGGGGAAGCCAGGCCGCGGCTGGGCCGGCGGGGTGGTGAGGCCCAGCACCGGCCAGGAGGCCAGCCAGGCAAGGGCGCGCGGGTGGGCCGGCGGAGCCGACGGCCCAGTTGCGCACGGGCGGCGCGGAGGCTTCAGGCCGCGCGGGCCTTCGGCGGCTGAGGCGGCCCAGACGGATCCGGTCGGACCGGAGGGGAAGCTGGGCAGGCCGGAGCCGGACCGGGCCCGAGACCGATCGCGGGCCAAATGGCCACTGGACACGGCCCGGATGGCACCGGTGCCTGGGCCGGTCGCGGACCGGGTGGGCCGGTGGCCGGTCCGGTCAGACCGGCCGGTCCGCTGGCTCCTTTTCTTCTTTTTCTTTTTATCCTTTTTCCTTTTTCCTTTTTCTTTAATAACTAATGCTCCCGAACTCCGATTCGCATGAAACCAATTTTGTTGGAAAGATAATGAAGAATAGAACCCCAACAAAAACATTTTTAGATGATTTTAGAGAGGGAGTCTCCCACCGTCAAGAAACGGTAAAGACGTCCAAACTCGAAAACGCAACAGAAGATGCATGCGGATTCCGTTTTCGATGAACTTGGGCTTGTTGTAAAGCTAGCAACAAGCTCAAGAACCTCACACAGAGAAACACCAAGAAACAATAAGGATATGCAAAGTATGCAAAGGATTGAGCTCCCTAAGACGATGTGATCAAGTTACTCAACCGAAAGCCCCTCTTGATAGTGCGGCTATGTATCCTATAATCCGGTCTCCCATCAACCACCTTGAGACCGGTAAAAGGAAAACCTAGCAAAGCCATACCTTTGCCTTGCGCATCCCGCTTGATCTTGATGATATCTCTTCAAGCTCCATACAAGCTCCCCCATACACTACTTGATCAATGTTGCTTCGTGAAGACTCACAAATGCTCCCCCATACACTATGATGGGAAAGCTCCATTGATGCACATCTTCACATGTCCATTATCACCAAATGGACGGCAAGCTTCAAGCATGTGATCCACTTGAGATGCTCATCTTGAACTTGCCCAACTCAATCCTTGTATCTTCTCATACTCACATAAGATAGAGCATGGCTAATATTGAGTTCCACATAAGAACTCCATCTTCATTTATTCTTCTTGATCATATCACATATGTATCTTCAAACCGATGATCTTGATGCCAATACACAAGGTATACCTTTATCTTCATGGCATCCATACTTGAATCCAACACATGGAGAACAAGTAGTACCTATGGAATATTCCTTCATATAAACTCAATGAAAACATTAGTCCATAGGGGTTGTCATTAATTACCAAAACCACACATAGGGGCAATGTACCCTTACAAAGAGACATAATCTTTAAGGTCCTTACAAACAACACAAGTTTCATAATTTTTAGCAATGAAGGATTCTATTTCAGAAGCTCCCATAAATAAAACAAATTGTTCTACTTCTTCGAACCCAAAATGAATATAGCTATTCCAATTATAGTTCTTAATTAAAACTTCCTCACTAAAGCCACATTGAAATTTAAGATGTTTAGTATCCTGTTTAGAGCAACAGTTTATATCATGGCGTTTAAGCAAGATTTTAGCAATTGTATTCAATTTTTCTATCACAACGACTCATAACTTTACCCGTTCTTGATTCTCTATAATTATTATACAATTCAATAAGCTCCAAATAGGTTGTGGGTTCTTCCATAACAACAGTTTTTAATTTTTCGGTTTTTCAAATTTTTATGGATTTTTGGGTATATAGGAAAAATAAAACAAGACAAAAATAAACTAGACAAAAGTAAACTAAGCAAAACAAAATAAAATAAAACAAAAACAGAGAAAGAGGTAGAGTGTACTCCCCAGGTGAACTTATGAGTAGAGCTATGCCTCCCCGGCAACGGCGCCAGAAAATAGTCTTGATAACACACAAGTATAGGGGATCGCAACAGTCTTCGAGGGAAGTAAAACCCAAATTATTTGATTCGACACAAGGGGAGGTAAAGAATACTTATAAGCCTTAACAACTGAGTTGTCAATTTAGCTGCACCTGGAAAAGCACTAGTAACAGGGGTGATGTGAAAGTAGCAGTAATATGAGAGCAGTAATAACCGTAACACAGTAGCAGTAGCAGTAATATGAGAGCAATGGCACTAGAAAATAGTTGATACTACTTCCAATGACATGTAGGAACAAGTATATGATGATGAGAGATGGACCGGGGTTCCCAGCTATCTACACTAGTGGTAACTCTCCAATAACAAGTGTTGGGTGAACAAATTACAGTTGGGCAATTGATAGGATTGAAATAGCATTAAGATAGAACATCAAGATTATTAATCATGTAGGCATGTTTTCCATATATAGTCATACGTGCTCACAATGAGAAACTTGTACAACATCTTTTGTCCTACCAGCCGGTGGCAGCCGGGCCTCTAGGGAATCTACTGGAAATTAAGGTACTCCTTTTAATAGAGCACCGGAGCAAAGCATTAACACTCTGTGAAAACATGTGATCCTCATATATAAGCCTTCCCCTCCAGTTATCCCAGTTGCTGTCACTCTAGGGCCTCGGGTTCCGGACATAGACATGTGCATACAACTTGTAGGTACAATCTAAGCAATAAGTATAGAGCTTAAATCTAAGATCATGCCACTCGGGCCCTAGTGACAAGCATTAAACACAACAAGATTGCAGCAACAATAACTTCATAAACTTTGTAGATAGACTAATAATCCATCGGATCCCAACAAACACAACACCGATTACATCAGATGAATCTCAATCATGTAAGGCAGCTCATGAGATCATTGTATTGAAGTACATAAGATCATTGTATTGAAGTCCATGGGGGAACTAGTCACGGAGCATGATGGAGGCGGTGGCGTCGATGGAGCTGGCTTCCGGGGGCACTTCCCCGTCCCGGCAGGGTGCCGGAACAGAGACTTCTGTCCCCCGAATTGGAGTTCGCGATGGTGGCGGCGCCCCTAGAGTCTTTCTGGAGTTTCGTCAATTGGTATCGAAGATTTAGGTCACCAAGGCTTAAATAGGCAAAGAGTCGGAGTCGGAGGGGCCACGGGGCCTCGTCACACTAGGGGGGCGCGCCCCCCTTGGGCCGCGCCGCCACCACGTGTGGGGCCCCCAGGGCACCCCTCTGGTCCCCCTCTGACTTTCTGGAAGGTTCCGGGAAAAATAAGATGTTGGGTCTTCGTTTCGTCGAATTCCGAGAATATTGCCCGAACAGCCTTTCTGAAACCAAAAACAACAGAAAACAGCAACTGGCCCTTCGGCATCTCGTTAATAGGTTAGTTACGGAAAATGCATAAAAACATTATAAAGTGCAAGCAAAACATGTAAGTATTGTCATAAAACAAGCATGGAACATCAGAAATTATAGGTATGTTGGAGACGTATGATACGTCCAAAACGTAATCACTTTCCCGAACACTTTTGCTATTGTTTTGCCTCTAATTTGTGTACTTTGGATGCAACTAACACGGACTAACGCTGTTTTCAGCAGAACTATTCTGGTGTCTCGTTTTTGTGCAGAAATCCAACTTTCAGGAAAAACCTCGGGATTTTGACGGAAGGCCCTATTTTCCCGTAAAACTCACGGAGCCGGAAAGGCAAGTCGAGTGGAGGCCCGAGGGCCCCACACCCTAGGGCGGCGCGGCCCAGGAGGGGGGCGCGCGGCCCTAGCGTGTGGCCCCCTCGGCCGGCCTCCGACGCCCTCCTTCGGACTACTTATCGCCCTCAACCTAAAAACGCACGGGGAGAAGTCGAAGTCGCCGTAAACCCTCCGAACGCCGCCACATCACGAAACTCCGTCTCGGGAGCCGAAGTCTCCGTTCCGGCACTCCGCCGGGACGGGGAATTGGAGGAGATCATCGCCGCCATCACCACCGACGCCTCTACATCAACCAGCCATGTTTCCCCCATCCATGTGTGAGTAATTCCCCCGCTGTAGGCTGAAGGGGATGGTAGCGATTGGATGAGATTGGTCATGTAATAGTGTAAGATTGTTAGGGCATAGTGCCTAGTGTCCGAATTGGTACTTTGATGATATTGTTGCAACTTGTTATGCTTAATGCTTGTCACTAGGGCCCGAGTGCCATGATGTCAGATCTGAACATGTTATTGTTTCATCATGATATTCATTGTTTATGATCTTACCTGCAAGTTGTATACACATGTCGTTGTCCGGAACCAATGGCCCCGAAGTGACGAAATCGGGACAACCGGAGGGGATGGTAGTGATGTGAGGATCACATGTGTTCACGGAGTGTTAATGCTTTGCTCCGGTACTCTATTAAAAGGAGTACCTTAATATCCAGTAGATTCCCTTGAGGCCCGGCTGCCACCGGCTGGTAGGACAAAAGATGTTGTGCAAGTTTCTCATTGCGAGCACGTACGACTATAATTGGAACACATGCCTATTGATTGCTTTGTACTTAGACACCGTTTTATTATTATCCGCAAATGCCCCGCTTGATTGTTACATGAGTTTCTCTCATCCATGCAACGCCCGTTATCCGTCCCCGTGCCTACGGTATTTTAATCCTGCTGTTTACTATAATCACTACTGCTGTCTCCGTTACTCTGCTCGTTGTTATTTCACTCATCATTACTTGCTATAAAACCGTTACTACCGATAAACTCTTGTGAGCAAGTCTGTTTCCGAGTGCAGCTGAATTGACAACTCCGCTATTAAGGCTTTCAAGTATTCTTTGTCTCCCCTTGTGTCGAATCAATAAATTGGGTTTTACTACCCGCGAAGACCGCTGCGATCCCCTATACTTGTGGGTCATCAAGACCGTTTTCACGGCGCCGTTGCCGGGGAGCATAGCTTTATTTGGAAGTTCACTTGGATTGATATTGTTCGCTGCAAATTCTCCATCATGGGTAAAACTCGCGATCCTAAAGTCGCCATATTACCATCCACTACAAGAAAAGGTACAACTCGAGTACCTCTGCTTGCTCTTGATTCACCATCCGTGATTGATAAACTTGTTTCACCGCCACATGCTTCACATGCCGGTACTTCGCTGAATCTAAAAACTCTCATAATATTGATAATATTTCTGCTGTGCTTGATGATAGTGGTTCATTGGGATCCTTTCTAGATGCTACAATTGCTAGGTCTAGACAAATTGAAAATACTGAAACTCCTGATGCTACTACACCTGTTAATTCACTTGAACTTGATTATTATAGTGATGATCCTGATGAAGATTATGTGGAACTTAATGATGATCTTATTAATAGATTCAATGCCACTGCTGATGCAAGTAAAATTAAAAAGTTTCTCACACAATATACTGTTAGACATAAGTTATCTCCTGATCCTAAATTTGCCACATCTCCTATATGCATTAAGGATAAAGATTATGATTTTTCTCTTGATCTATCTCATATAGCTATTGTAGAGAAAGCACCCTTTTGTGGTACTGAAAAAGAAAGTGATGTAGAACATATGATTGAACTTTCTTCTATGAGTAGTTTGTTTTCTGATGATATCAAGATGCGTACTTACATTGTCGCTAAAATTTTTCCTTTCTCATTAAAGGATGATGCTAAAACTTGGTATAATAATTTGCCTCCTGGTTCTATTAAAAATCCAACTGATTTGCGTGATGTTTTATTTCGAAAATACTTTCCTGCTAGTGCTCAACATGTTGCTTTACAGAGAATTTATAGATTTGACCAGGGAGATGAAGAGAAATTGCCTGAGGCTTGGGCAAGATTTTGTTCTCTTATCAGAGCTCGACCTGGACATGATTTAGAAAAGAATGATTTACTTGATATATTTTATAGTGGACTAACCATTGAGTCTAGGGCATATTTGGATAGTTGTGCTGGTTGTGTTTTCAGGAAAAGAACTCCAGACGAAGCTGAAGGATTATTGGCTAAAATAGGCCGGAATCATGATGATTGGACTACGCCTGAACCAACTCCAACGCCAATATCGAAGAAGAGGGGTTTAATTAAATTGAATGATGAGGATATGAGGGAAGCCAAGAAGTCTCTCAAGGAGAAAGGTATTAAATCTGAAGATGTGAAGAATCTACCTCCCATAGAAGATATATGTGAGATAATTCCCCCTTCATCCATGATTGAGGTAAACTCCCTTCAACGCTTTACTAGAGAAGATATTCCGTATCCAAAACCTCCTGCGCAATGCTTAGATGAGTTTGATAATTATATTGTTAAGCAAGAAAATTTTAATATGAGAGTAGAGAATCATCTAATGGAAAATTCTCAAGCTATTAGCAATTTGCATGATATTGTGGAGAGAACCTCCAATGATGTTAAGATGCTTGTTAAACATTTTCAAATGGTTCAAACTCAAATTGATCAACTCACTAAAGTGCAAAATGACTTATTACAAAATAATTCTAAAGAGAAACATGCTTATGAAGTAATAACTAGAGGTGGTGTCTCTACCCAGGATCCTCTATATCCTGAAGGGCATCCCAAAAGAATTGAACAAGATTCTCAACGCATTGAACCTAGAGCTCCTTCTAAGAAAAAGAAGAAGAAACATAAAAATGTTGTAGAATCCTCTGAACCTGTTAATGATCCTAATAGCATTTCTATTTCTGATGCTGAAACTGAAAGTGGTAATGAACATGATAATAATAATGGTAATGATATGAATGATATTTCTGATAAAGAAGAAGTTGAAGATGAACCTGAAAAGCAAGATAAAAATAAAAAGTATACCAAAGAAGATTTTATTGCTAAGAAGCATGGTAATGAAAGAGAACCTTGGGTGCAAAAGCAAATGCCTTTTCCTGCTAAGAAACTAAAATCAAAAGAAGAAGAACACTACAATAAATTTTGTGATTGGATGAAACCTTTATTCTTGCAAATCCCTTTGACTGATGCTATTAAATTGCCTCCTTATTCAAAGTATATGAAATATATTGTTACTAACAAAAGGAAAATACCCAATGAGGAAATTTCCACTATGCTTGCTAATTACTCTTTCAATGGCAAAGTTCCAAAGAAGTTGGGCGACCCGGTATACCTACTATTCCTTGTTCTATTAAGAATAATTATGTTAAAACTGCTCTATGTGACTTGGGAGCCGGTGTTAGTGTTATGCCTTTTTCTCTCTATAAGAGACTTTACTTAGATAAGTTGATACCTACTGATATATATTTGCAAATGGCTGATAAATCTATCGCTATTCCTGTTGGTATATGTGAGGATGTTCCTGTTCAAGTTACTAATAACCGCTTGATATTAACTGATTTTGTTGTGTTGGAAATGCCTGAAGATGATAATATGTCTATTATTCTTGGGAGACCTTTTCTTAACACCGCAGGGGCTGTTATTGATTGCAATAAAGGAAAGGTTACTTTCAATGTTGATGATAGGGAGCACACCGTATATTTCCCCAAGAGGATTGAAAAAGCATGTGGAGTTAATACTATTTCTAATGTGAGAACTATCAAAGTCGGAACTATCGATTGTCCTATATATGAGCCTAAAGAAGAATATCAAACTCTTATGATTGGATCCATATCAATACAATTCAAGGTAACATGATTGATTTGAGGTTTATTTCTTCATATGCTATGTAAAATTTATTTGGTGGCAAGACTTGATCAACCTTGTTAAGAAACATCGGATGAGAAGGAACAACTTCTTCGGCTTTAGACGTGCCGGAATCTTCACCATTACTCCTCTTCCTTTTCCTCTGAGGAGAAACGGTGGGAGGAGGAGATTGGACCGACGTAGTGTCTTCAGAAGATCCCGCAGATTTTCGAGAATCCACGGGATCATTCACAAAAGATGGAGCTTCTTGATTGTCGTCAGTAATAACGCCCATTTCTTCGACTTCTCCATCCTCAGGAAGAGGAGGAAGGGAAGTCATAGTAGGATGGTTCTGCAGAAAAATAGCGGCAAAAGAAAAATTAGAGAGATATCAATACAAAGAGTTGCAGAGAAAATTCGGAACAAGATAAAATTCGAGAAGACAAAATACCTCGGGAAGAGGATTGGTGGAGCTGTAAGGTTCCACGCGACAAGAGGAAGGAATAGGATCCCTCTTGCTCAGCGAAGTAATTCTTCGAATAAGCTTCTCCAAGTCCTTCACAGAAAGATCATTCGAGAGCCTATTGGCGTCATTAACACCAGAGTACGTCCAAAGAGGATTTTTGCGAGCCTGGAGAGGCTGCACTCTAATCCTAAGAAAATAGGCAGTAATTTGGACACCAGATAACTCTTTGCCTCGAGTATTTTGGAGTTGATGAATACGAGACATAAGAGCTTCTGTCGCCTTTTTCTCTTCCTCGGAAGCTTCAGCATCCCAGGAACGGCGGCGTTGAATTTTGGCATTCCCATCAAAAGGGACTATGTTGTGCTCTACAGAGTTGGCACTTTCTTCGTGAATGTACAGCCACCTTTTGCGCCATCCTTGGACGAGTCAGGAAATTTGACGTCGAAATAATCAACGTCGGTGCGGACACAGATAACAACCCCACCTATGTTGTAGGTGGCGTTGTGAGCGCCATTGCGGCGAAGACAGAAAATGCGTTTCCAAAGAATCCAATTTGGAGTGATTCCAAGGAAACACTCGCACAGGGTGATGAAAATAGAAATATGAAGGATGGAATTGGGGGTCCGCTGGTGCAGCTGAATCCCATAGACAAAGAGAAGGCCGCGGAGGAAATCATGAATTGGGGTAGAAAGGCCGCGAATGAGATGATCGACGAAACTAACCCGATACTCCATTGGAGGGTTGGGGTAGCTTTCTTCACTGGGAAAGCGGATGGCGTCTTCCTTCTTCATGAGGCCGAGCCTCTTCATCAAGTTGACATCTTGGTTGGAGATTTTAGATCTCTCCCACTCAAGATCTTCAGCAGCCATCGCGGATTCTGGAGTGCTGTGGCGAGTGAGGCGCGTGCGTGGTGGCATCAACGGCACTGGAAAGCAATGTTCGTGTGCGTGGAAGATCAGGACAAGTTGGGCGCAGGGGAGTTTTCGCAGAGAGGAACAGATGTGCGGCGCAAGCGAGGGAGTAGACCGAGGTTGAAGAAAGGTTTATATAGGCTTCGGGAGAAGTAGTCAACCGTTGGATGAAGAGATCGTGCGGTGAAAAGGATCTAGTAAATAAGAAGGGTAAAAAGGTATTTTTACTAGGATGGAACGGAACAGGCGTTACTGTACGTGCGCCGGAGAAAGCGGAGGACGTGTGTCCCCCACCCGCACGACGTGTCAACGTGGTGGGAATAATGGACCCACAAGGCGAGAGAAATCTCGGCTATTCGGGGAATTGAAGAAAATTTGACAAAGGAAAGTATGTCGACAAGGAAAATAAAAGGAGAATGGCGACAGGAGTTATTTGAATACTTCGGGAGCCTTTGGTCAGAAACAAGTTTTTGCCCAAATGCTCGGGGGCTACTTCGATGAAAGTAAAATATCGACTATGGCAAATATAGAAATTGTAGAGCCTACAACCAAGTACAAGTTCTTGGCTGTAGCCTCGGGGGCTACTCCCATCGGGAGCGCTGTTCGCGCGCCCGAGAGATAAAAAAAAGAGAAAGAAGGAGAAAGAAAAAAAGAAAGAATATCGGATGTAATGGCAATATAGCGACAAGATGGACTAAAATGTTGAGCCTACAACCAAGCACAAGTTCTTGACTGTAGCCTCGGGGGCTACTCCCATCGGGAACGCTGTTCGCGTGCCCGATGAAACTTAAAAAGGAAGAAGAAATAAAGATAGAAAAGCAAGAGAGTATATTTCGAGTTATAATTAACTCTACATATACTCCCATCGGGAGAATAATACAAGTTATATTTGACTCGATAAAATGTGCCATTCCAACAGCCGGAAAAGCACTCGACAATATATTCTCAGAACGCCAAAGTTGCGGTCAATTTCTGAATGCCGCAAATTTGCGAAGGTAAGACCCCAGATCCATTCTCGCCGGGCGTGGCAACGCCGAAGACTCGCGCTCGCTACTTTTATCCGTATCAACAGATACGAAGAAAAATCCTAACGGACGCGTTAGGTACCCGATAAATTTAACTGGGACTCGACGAAATGGTAAGACCTTAAGCGGCACCTGTCGGAGTTTACACCAGTATCCCGAGATCATGTCCAGGGACGTGATCTTGAAGTAGGTTTTTGCGGATTGCCACTAGAGTAGTTAACTAGTACCTGATCCGTCAGATGAACTAGCCCCAACTACCAGTATCCCTGTACAATATAGAAATTTATATGAAGAAATATAGAACAGTTTAAAGTTGTCAAATAAAGATAAACAGTGGAGATTTTCCCTGATTCTACGATTCAAGCAAAATCTCGGGGGCTACTGACATAGGCATCCCGAATGGGCCTGCCAAAGATAGTACCCGGGGTTTAATGAAGGCCCACTACCCGAAGAATAAGAAGGTTCGAGAGCCCAAGATATATTAAGGAAAGTAGAGTTGTAATAGGAAGTGTTGTCTGTAATCTGGCGGGATGAGTTAGAAACCGTCCCGGAATCTGTAACTTGTACGAAACGAAACCCTCGGCTCCACCTCTTATATAAAGGGGGAGTCGAGGGACGAGGAGATCATCGAATCATTGTTCACAAATCCTAGTTTTCATAACCGTCGAGTAATTTTCGGCTGAAACCTTCGAGATCTACTTGCCCTCTACTTCTAACTAAACCCTAGCCTATAACCCGTAGGCATTGACAAGTTAATCCCTTGTCAGTAAACAACATCTCTTTCTTCCTCCACCTGCTCTAGTTGTTGTAGCACTTTTATTTTGCAAAGTTCCTTAGTTATTTAGAGATTTCAAAAAATTTCCTGGCCAGTAATAATAAACTTAATACCCAGAAATGTGCATTTTTCAAAGTTTTCAAAAATTCACAAAAATTATACCGTTGGTCCTATTTTTCGACGAGGCACCTGGGAGCACCTGGGGATGACCAGTGGGGCACCCCGGGGTGGCACCTCACAGGCCGGCGCGGCCGGCAAGGGGCGCGCCACCCTGGTGTGTGGGCCCCCCTTTACCCCACTTTAGCATCTCTTCCTCCCACACTCTTCTCTCTCCCGAAAAAATCGACACCAGCTTCCTCTCACTCGTGTTTTTGCTCAAGAACTCCAGATTTCTCGATCTCTTTGCTCAGCCCGCATTTCGTCCGAAATTTGGCACATTTGCTCTTCGGTATGTGACTCCTTCGATTATCCAAGTAGAATTTTGTTTGGTGGAGTATATCTTGCATATTTTGCTGCTGTAGGTAACATATTTAGTGAGCTTGCATGCTTGTTCTAAGTGGTAGAAACTAGTTTTGATGCATGATTAGTACTCTAGCAAGTTCCTATGGTAGTTTCCCTCAATTATATGTCACCAAATCAAGTTTTATATTGTTTGTTGAAAAATTTCAGAAAATGGAAGGGAGTAGGCACAAACTTAACCAACAAGATTTGGAGGTGCAACAGGTCATGAGAGTTCACCGGGAAGAAGGAGTATATCCCACTTACTATCCGTGCGTGGATTTTATGAGAAGTGCAGGGATCTTGCAGGATGTTCAAAGTTTAATCTCTCGTGCAGGGTTGGACAATTTTGTTGATGGTGAACCATGCCAATATGCAAAACTGACTATGTCAGTAGTGCAGGATTTTAAATTCAATTGGTCACGATCTAACCCCATGGTTCAGTACAAAATTTATAATAAAGCTCGTCAACTTGCCATTCAATGATTTTTGTGCAGCAATCAGAGTGCCGCAATGGGGATCATGCGAGAAGATAAAGGGATCGCCGCAAGAGTTCTTGGACCTCTTCAAGATGATTTTTCATGGAAGAAGCTTCTCAGAGGATGGTGGGAGGATTGGTCAATCACGGAAGGTGAACTGAAGGCATACATAGAGAGAGATGGCCATCGTGCGAGAGACAACACGGATGAGGTCGAGGAACACCTCGACTCGTCATCAGATGCAGCAAGTTCTTCGCATCAACAAGTTGGGCATGAGGAGCCTCCACGCTTTTCTTCTGCATCGGTACCTTATTATGACTACTCCATGTACGATCCACCGGCATGGAACCCAGACCCTCGTTGGGGTTGATCTCCACTTAGGCCAAAAGCCTAAGATTGGGGGGAGGTATACCGGCATCACTCATTCTTTGCATATTATGGTTGCTGGATACTTGTACATACTTGTTTAGTCTCTTTGAGTGGTTTTCTAAGGAGAGGGAGATGATATTTGGGGAAGTGCTGCCTGAAAACAGATTCTGGACTGTTACTAGAAAAATTCGTGCGCACAGCCAGAACTTTATTTTGAGCTACCAATTTTTGTGCATGTTCCCCAGGTTGTTATATAACTTTCACTAGTTGAACACGTTTCGAGCTAAGCAACGGAATATTTTTGTAAAAATCGATTTCTGTACTGCTGTCAGGTTTTGGCAGATTTCTGCCATCTCGCTTTTCTGTGTTTCTTTTAGTTTTCATTTTCTTCTTCTTGCTTTGTTTCTTTCCTAAAACACAAAAAGACCAAAAATATTTCTGTTGTTTCTCTTCACCATTTGTTTATTTTGGTTTCTTGCATTTTTTCGCTTTATTTGCTATTGCTAGTTTGCTATAAGAAAACCCAAAAAGATTTTGCTTTGTTTGCTTGTTTTCTTTTGTTCTTGTTTCCAAATTCGAAAACACCAAAAATATTTGCTGTTCTTCTTTGGTTTGTAAAGTTCATTATGAGTTCAATGGTCTTCGGTGGCTGGAGCGTGGTTTTCATTTCATATTATCCAAGCTACACAAGTGAAAAGGCAATAATGACGATCTACGACAATCTGATTGTGGTGAGAGGCTGGTATGAACTCTATTTGTTTTCATTTTTGTACATATACTCATCCATGTGAGCATGCTTAGTTGGTTCATGTGAGGTATATGTCATTTAAGAAAGTCTAGTAGTTCATGATATCTCATGTTTAGCTCCAATTTATTAATATGAGTAGCATGTCATGGATGTTTGCTTGCATTGTTTTATTCATAGATAGGTATGATATTGTGGTATCCTCCTCTGAATAATTCGTTTGAATTAACTTGGCACATGCTCACGCATGCATATGACTGAACAAAAGTCAATTAAGCCTCGATGATTTACATTGCTTCGAGTTCTCGTATCACTTTTATGCCTCGGTTAATTTATTTTGCCGCAAGCATGATTATGACGATTCTTGGATTTGTCGCTCCCTAGTCTTTTGCTAGCCTTCACTTGTACTGAGCGGGAACGCTGCTCGTGCTTCCAAACACATGAAAACCAAGTTATTCTAGAGTGTCCACCATAAATACCTATGCATGGCATTTCAAACCATTCCAAGTAAATTCTCATGCGCTACCTTTAAACCTTCAAAAATGCTTCTCAATTTGTGTTAATGTTTCATAGCTCATGAGGAAGTATGTGGTGTTTAACTTTCAACCTTGTCATTTACTCTTGACGGACTTTCATATGGACTAGTGGCATATCCGCTTATCCAATAATTTTGCAAAAAGAGCTGGCAATGGGGTTCCCAGCCCCGATTAATCAACTTCCACTAATAATTCTCTTCACATGTTTTGCTCTGATTCATCAGTAAGCAACTTAATTTTGCAAATAGACACTCCTCCATGGTATGTGATCGATGGAAGGCACCCGAGGATTCGGTTAGCCATGGCTTGTGTAAGCAAAGGTTGGGGGAGTGTCACCCATAATAAAACTAAAATACGTGTGTAAACAAAAGAGAAGAGGGATGATCTACCTTGCTGGTAGAGATAATGTCCTTCATGGGAGCCGCTCTTGGAAGTCCGGTTGGCGAGGTAGTTGGTGTACCCATTACCATTTGTTGACAACAACAAACACCTCTCAAAATAATTTTACTCCTGCTTTACAAATGAAAAGCTCTAGCGCATGTTAATCCCTGCTTCCCTCTGCGAAGGGTCAATATTTTACTTTTATGTTGTGTCTCCATCCTTTCTTTGAGCACTTTCTTGAGAGCACAACTGTCATTCTTAGTGTAATATGCTTGTCTCAAAATATGATTGATTGTGGTATAACTTTGATGCTTTTATCTTTGACAATCACTATTTCTAGTCTTTCTATGAACTTCGAGAGGTGCCTGAGCATTTATGTTTTGCTGATCAAATATGGGCAAGCGAGATACCACTCTATCATAATCTTTTATGAACATTGCAATCCTGCTTATATACATGATTCATGATACTTATTATTAATTGTTGGTACCTTTCCATGATTGACATAGCTATTGGATGATCTTATTTGCATGTATCTTAGTATGAACTGCCTAAGTGTTAGCCATAGCATGAGAATATTTACATCATATGAACAAATGTGTTCGTGAAAGTTCTTTTATCGCTCAGTTGTTAACTGAACTTCTTGAGGACAAGCAATAAGCTAAGCTTGGGGGGAGTTGATACGTCCAAAACGTATCCACTTTCCCGAACACTTTTGCTATTGTTTTGCCTCTAATTTGTGTACTTTGGATGCAACTAACACGGACTAACGTTGTTTTCGGCAGAACTGTTACGGTGTCTCGTTTTTGTGCAGAAATCCAACTTTCGGGAAAAACCTCGGGATTTTGACGGAAGGCCCTATTTTCCCGGAAAACTCACGGAGCCGGAAGGGCAAGTCGGGTGGAGGCCCGAGGGCCCCACACCCTAGGGCGGCGCGGCCCAGGAGGGGGGCGCGCGGCCCTAGCGTGTGGCCCCCTCGGCCGGCCTCCGACGCCCTCCTTCGGACTACTTATCGCCCTCGACCTAAAAACGCACGGGGGAGAAGTCGAAGTCGCCAGAAACCCTCCAGAACGCCGCCACATCGCGAAACTCCGTCTCGGGAGCCAGAAGTCTCCGTTCTGGCACTCCGCCGGGACGGGGAATTGGAGGAGATCATCGCCGCCATCACCACCGACGCCTCTACATCAACCAGCCATGTTTCCCCCATCCATGTGTGAGTAATTCCCCCGCTGTAGGCTGAAGGGGATGGTAGGGATTGGATGAGATTGGTCATGTAATAGTGTAAGATTGTTAGGGCATAGTGCCTAGTGTCCGTAATTGGTACTTTGATGATATTGTTGCAACTTGTTATGCTTAATGCTTGTCACTAGGGCCCGAGTGCCATGATCTCAGATCTGAACATGTTATTGTTTCATCATGATATTCATTGTTTATGATCTTACCTGCAAGTTGTATACACATGTCGTTGTCCGGAACCAATGGCCCCGAAGTGACAGAAATCGGGACAACCGGAGGGGATGGTAGTGATGTGAGGATCACATGTGTTCACGGAGTGTTAAAGCTTTGCTCCGGTACTCTATTAAAAGGAGTACCTTAATATCCAGTAGATTCCCTTGAGACCCGGCTGCCACCGGCTGGTAGGACAAAAGATGTTGTGCAAGTTTCTCATTGCGAGCACGTACGACTATAATTGGAACACATGCTTATTGATTGCTTTGTACTTAGACACCGTTTTATTATTATCTGCAAATGCCCTGCTTGATTGTTACATGAGTTTCTCTCATCCATGCAACGCCCGTTATCCGTCCCCGTGCCTACAGTATTTTAATCCTGCTGTTTACTATAATCACTACTGCTGTCTCTCGTTACTCTGCTCGTTGTTATTTCACTATCATTCTTGCTATAAAACTGTTACTACTGATAAACTCTTGCGAGCAAGTCGTGCAGCTGAATTGACAACTCCGCTGTTAAGGCTTTCAAGTATTCTTTGTCTCCCCTTGTGTCGAATCAATAAATTGGGTTTTACTACCCGCGAAGACTGCTGCGATCCCCTATACTTGTGGGTCATCAAGACCGTTTTCTTAGAAAATAGCTTGATGTCTACGGGTGCTTCTATTCTTGTAGACAGTGTTGGGCCTCCAAGAGCAGAGGTTTGTAGAACAGCAGCAAGTTTCCCTTAAGTGGATCACCCAAGGTTTATCAAACTCAGGGAGGAAGAGGTCAAAGATATCCCTCTCCTGCAACCACAAAGCAAGAAGTCTCTTGTGTCCCCAACACACCTAATAGGTGCACTAGTTCGGCGAAGAGATAGTGAAATACAAGTGGTATGAATGAATATGAGTAGTAGTATCGGCGCCGGAAAAGTGCTTGCTGGCGTGCGATTGATGGTAGTAATATTGCGGGAAGTAAAGATGCGGTAAAACATTAAACAAGCAGCGATAGCGATATTTAGGAACAAGGCCTAGGGATCATACTTTCACTAGTGGACACTCTCAACATTGATCACATAACGGAATAAATAGATAGATGCTAGACTCTACACCCTCTTGTTGGATGATGAACACCACTAAGCGTGTAGGATTACACGAACCCTCAATGCCGGAGTTAACAAGCTCCACAATATTCAATGTTCATGTTTAAATAACCTTAGAGTGCATGACAGATCAACATAACCAAACCAAGTACTAACATAGCATGCACACTTGTCACCTTCACACTACGAAAGGAGGAATAGATCACATCAATACTATCATAGCAATAGTTAACTTCATAATATACAAGAGATCACAATCATAGCCTACGCCAAGTACTACACAATGCACACACTCGTCACCATTACACCGTGCGGGAGGAATAAACTACTTTAATAACATCACTAGAGTAGCACACGGATAAATTGTGATACAAAACACATTGCAATCATAAAGAGATATAAATAAGCACTTCACTATGCCATTCATAACAGTGAATAAGTATTCTGTGAAATATAGCCTAAGAGACCCACACGGTGCACAAACTGTCACCTTTACACACGTGGGACAAGGAGTCTCCGGAGATCACATAAGTAAAACCCACTTGACTAGCATAATGACATCTAGATTACAAGCATCATCATATGAATCTCAATCATGTAGGGCAGCTCATGAGATTATTGTATTGAAGCACATAGGAGAGAGATTAACCACATAGCTACCGGTACAGCCCCGAGCCTCGATGGAGAACTACTCCCTCCTCATGGGAGACAGCAGCGTTGATGAAGATGGCGGTGGTGTCGATGGAGAAGCCTTCCGGGGGCACTTCCCCGTCCCGGCGGCGTGCCGGAACGAGACTCCTGTCCCCCGGATCTTGGCTTCGCGATGGCGGCGGCTCTGGAAGGTTTCTCGTACCGTGGCTTTTTCGTCTCGAGGTTTTAGGTCAGGGACCTTTTTATAGGCGAAGAGGCGGAGTCGGAGGGGCAACGAGGCGACGACACAATAGGGGGGCGCGGGCCCCCCCTTGGCCGCGCCAGGGTCATGTGTGGTGGGCCTGTGGCCCCCCTCTGGCGACTCTCGGGTGTTCTGGAAGCTTTGTGGAAAAATAGGATGCTGGGCCTTGATTTCGTCCGATTCCGAGAATATTTCCTTACTAGGATTTCTGGAACCAAAAACAGCAGAAAACAAGAACTGGCCCTTCGGCATCTCGTCAATAGGTTAGTTCCGGAAAACGCATAAATATGACATATAATGTGTATAAAACATGTAGATATCATCAATAATGTGGCATGGAACATAAGAAATTATTGATACGTCGGAGACGTATCAGCATCCCCAAGCTTAGTTCATGCTCGTCCCGAGCAGGTAAACGATAACAAAGATAATTTCTGGAGTGACATGCCATCATAACCTTGATCATACTATTGTAAGCATATGTAATGAATGCAGCGATCAAAACAATGGTAATGACATGAGTAAACAACTGAATCATAAAGCAAAGACTTTTCATGAATAGTACTTCAAGACAAGCATCAATAAGTCTTGCATAAGAGTTAACTCATAAAGCAATAAATTCATAGTAAATGTATTGAAGCAACACAAAGGAAGATTAAGTTTCAGCGGTTGCTTTCAACATATAACATGTATATCTCATGGATAGTTGTCAATGCAAAGTAATATAACAAGTGCAATATGCAAGTATGTAGGAATCAATGCACAGTTCACACAAGTGTTTGCTTCTTGAGGTGGAGAGAAATAGGTGAACTGACTCAACATAAAAGTAGAAGAATGACCCTTCGAAGATGGAAGTATCGATTGCTATATTTGTGCTAGAGCTTTGGTTTTGAAAACAAGAAACAATTTTGTCAACGGTAGTAATAAAGCACATGCATCATGTAAATTATATCCTACAAGTTGCAAGCCTCATGCATAGTATACTAATAGTGCCCGCACCTTGTCCTAATTAGCTTGGACTACCGGATCATCGCAATACACATGTTTTAACCAAGTGTCACAAAGGGGTACCTCCATGCCGCCTGTACAAAGGTCTAAGGAGAAAGCTCGCATTTTCGATTTCTCGCTTTTGATTATTCTCAACTTAGACATCCATACCGGGACAACATGGACAACAGATAATGGACTCCTCTTTAATGCATAAGCATGTGGCAACAATTAGTGTTCTCATATGAGATTGAGGATATATGTCCAAAACTGAAACTTCCACCATGATTCATGGCTTTAGTTAGCGGCCCAATGTTCTTCTCTAACAATATGCATTCTCTAACCATTAAAGTGGTAAATCTCCCTTACTTCAGACAAGACGGACATGCATAGCAACTCACATGATATTCAACAAAGAGTAGTTGATGGCGTCCCCAGGAACATGGTTATCGCACAACAAGCAACTTAATAAGAGATAAAGTGCATAAGTACATATTCAATACCACGATAGTTTTTAAGCTATTTGTCCCATGAGCTATATATTGCAAAGGCGAATGATGAAAATTTTAAAGGTAGCACTCAAGCAATTTACTTTGGAATGGCGGAGAAATACTATGTAGTAGGTAGGTATGGTGGACACAAATGGCATAGTGGTTGGCTCAAGGATTTGGATGCATGAGAAGTATTCCCTCTCGATACAAGGTTTAGGCTAGCAAGGTTATTTGAAACAAACACAAGGATAAACCGATGCAGCAAAACTCACATAAAAGACATATTGAAAACATTATAAGACTCTACACCGTCTTCCTTGTTGTTCAAAACTCAATACTAGAAATTATCTAGACTTTAGAGAGACCAAATATGCAAACCAAATTTTAGCAAGCTCTATGTATTTCTTCATTAATAGGTGAAAAGTATATGATGCAAGAGCTTAAGCATGAGCACAACAATTGCCAAGTATCACATTATCCAAGACATTTTATCAATTACTACATGTAGCATTTCCCGTTTCCAACCATATAACAATTAACGAAGCAGTTTCAACCTTCGCCATGAACATTAAAAGCTAAGAACACATGTGTTCATACGAACCAGCGGAGCGTGTCTCTCTCCCACACAAGCATTTATTCAAACAAAAACACAAACAAACGCACACAGACGCTCCAAGTAAAGTACATATGATGTGACCGAATAAAAATATAGTTTCAAGAGAAGGAACCTGATAATTTGTCGATGAAGAAGGGGATGCCTTGGGCATCCCCAAGCTTAGATGCTTGAGTCTTCTTGAAATATGCAGGGATGAACCATGGGGGCATCCCCAAGCTTAGACTCTTTACTCTTCTTGATCATAGTATATCATCCTCCTCTCTTGATCCTTGAAAACTTCCTCCACACCAAACTCGAAACAAACTCATTAGAGGGTTAGTGCATATAAAAATTTACATGTTCAGAGGTGACATAATCATTCTTAACAATTCTGGACATTGCATAAAGCTACTGGACATTAATGGATCAAAGAAATTCATCCAACATAGCAAAAGAGGCAATGCGAAATAAAAGGCAGAATCTCTCAAAACAGAACAGTTCGTAAAGACGAATTTTAAAATGGCACCAGACATGCTCAAATGAAAATGCCCAAATTGAATGAAAGTTGCGTACATATATTAGGATCACTCACGTAAATTGGCATAATTTTCTGAGTTACCTACAGAGAATTAGTCCCAGATTCGTGACAGCAAGAAATCTGTTTTCTGCGCGATAATCCAAATCTAGTATGAACCTTACTATCAAAGACTTTACTTGGCACAACAATGCAACAAAACTAAGATAAGGAGAGGTTGCTACAGTAGTAACAACTTCCAAGACACAAATACAAAATAAAGGTACTGTAACAAAATAAACACATGGGTTATCTCCCAAGAAGTGCTTTCTTTATAGCCATTAAGATGGGCTCCGCAGTTTTAATGATGCACTCGCAAGAAATAGTAGTTGAAGCAAAAGAGAGCATCAAGAGGCAAATTCAAAACAAATTTAAGTCTAACATGCTTCCTATGCATAGGAATCTTGTAAGTAAACAAGTTCATGAAGAGCAAAGTAACAAGCATAGGAAGATAAAACAAGTGTAGCTTCAAAAATTTCAGCACATAGAGAGGTGTTTTAGTAACATGAAAATTTCTACAACCATATTTTCCTCTCTCATAATAACTTTCAGTAGCATCATGAGCAAACTCAACAATATAACTATCACATAAAGCATTCTTATCATGAGTCTCATGCATAAAATTATTACTCTCCACATAGGCATAATCAATTTTATTAGTTGTAGTGGGAGCAAATTCAACAAAGTAGCTATCATTATTATTCTCATCATAAAATATAGGAGGCATATTGTAATCATAATCAAATTTATCCTCCATAACGAGGCGGTACTAAAAGACCAATATCATTATAATCATCATAAATAGGAGGCAAAGTATCATCAAAGTAAATTTTCTCCTCAATGCTTGGGGGACTAAAAATATCATGCTCATCAAAGCCAGCTTCCCCAAGCTTAGAATTTTCCATATCATTAGCAACAATGGTGTTCAAAGCGTTCATACTAATATGTTCCATAGGTTTTTTAATTTTCGCATCAAACCATCCATGTCTTAAATCAGGAAATAGAATAAGAAGCTCATTGTTGTCCATTATGCCTAACTAGTGTAAACAAGAAACAAAAGGATGCAATTGCAGGATCTAAAGGAAATAGCTTCGAGCACACACACAATGGCGCCAGAAAAGTACTTTACCTGGGACCGGAGTATGAGAGCCTTTTACCTTTCCTCACCGGCAACGGCGCCAGAAAATAGCTTAGTTGCCGGGGTTGCCGGTGTGTGAGTGCCGTTTACCTTTCCTCCCCGGCAACGGCGCCAGAAAATAGCTTGATGTCTACGGGTGCTTCTATTCTTGTAGACAGTGTTGGGCCTCCAAGAGCGAGAGGTTTGTAGAACAGCAGCAAGTTTCCCTTAAGTGGATCACCCAAGGTTTATCGAACTCGGGGAGGAAGAGGTCAAAGATATCCCTCTCATGCAACCCTGCAACCACAAAGCAAGAAGTCTCTTGTGTCCCCAACACACCTAATAGGTGCACTAGTTCGGCGAAGAGATAGTGAAATACAAGTGGTATGAATGAATATGAGTAGTAGTATCGGCGCCGAGAAAAGTGCTTGCTGGCGTGCGAGTTGATGGTAGTAATATTGCGGGAAGTAAAGATGCGGTAAAACGAGTAAACAAGCGGCGATAACGGTATTTAGGAACAAGGCCTAGGGATCATACTTTCACTAGTGGACACTCTCAACATTGATCACATAACAGAATAAATAGATAGATGCTAGACTCTACACCCTCTTGTTGGATGATGAACACCACTAAGCTGTGTAGGATTACACGAACCCTCAATGCCGGAGTTAACAAGCTCCACAATATTCAATGTTCATGTTTAAATAACCTTAGAGTGCATGACGGATCAACATAACCAAACCAAGTACTAACATAGCATGCACACTCGTCACCTTCACACTACGAAAGGAGGAATAGATCACATCAATACTATCATAGCAATAGTTAACTTCATAATCTACAAGAGATCACAATCATAGCCTACGCCAAGTACTACACGATGCACACACTTGTCACCATTACACCGTGCGGGAGGAATAAACTACTTTAATAACATCACTAGAGTAGCACACGGATAAATTGTGATACAAAATACATTGCAATCATAAAGAGATATAAATAAGCACTTCACTATGCCATTCATAACGGTGAATAAGTATTCTGTGAAATATAGCCTAAGAGACCCACACGGTGCACACACTTGTCACCTTTACACACGTGGGACAAGGAGTCTCCGGAGATCACATAAGTAAAACCCACTTGACTAGCATAATGACATCTAGATTACAAGCATCATCATATGAATCTCAATCATGTAGGGCAGCTCATGAGATTATTGTATTGAAGCACATAGGAGAGAGATTAACCACATAGCTACCGGTACAGCCCCGAGCCTCGATGGAGAACTACTCCCTCCTCATGGGAGACAGCAGCGTTGATGAAGATGGCGGTGGTGTCGATGGAGAAGCCTTACAGGGGCACTTCCCCGTCCCGGCGGCGTGCGGAACGGAGACTCCTGTCCCCAGATCTTGGCTTCGCGATGGCGGCGGCTCTGGAAGGTTTCTCGTACCGTGGCTTTTTCGTCTCGAGGTTTTAGGTCAGGGACCTTTTTATAGGCGAAGAGGCGGAGTCGGAGGGGCAACGAGGCGACGACACAATAGGGGGGGCGGGCCCCCCTTGGCCGCGCCGGGTCATGTGTGGTGGGCTGTGGCCCCCCTCTGGCGACTCTCGGGTGTTCTGGAAGCTTCGTGGAAAAATAGAATGCTTGGGCCTTGATTTCGTCCGATTCCGAGAATATTTCCTTACTAGGATTTCGGAACCAAAAACAGCAGAAAACGAGAGCTGGCCCTTCGGCATCTCGTCAATAGGTTAGTTCCGGAAAACGCATAAATATGACATATAATGTGTATAAAACATGTAGATATCATCAATAATGTGGCATGGAACATAAGAAATTATCGATACGTCGGAGACGTATCAACGTATCAAATACCTAGGTAGCTAATTGGAAAAGAGCCTAAACCGCATCCGAATAATTCGGCATATTGGTCGGCCTCGTCTTGGGCATCACCGAAACAAAACAATTCACTCTTATGGAAGTTAATCTTTAGACCAGATAACTGCTTTAAAGCTGATAGGATTAATTTCAGGTTTCTTTCCTTATCGAGGTCGTGGTCCATAAAAATAATTGTATCGTCGGCATATTGCAGAATAGACAGTCCCCCATCAACCAGATGGGGCACCACTCCTTCAATCTGGCCATCTACCTTAGCACGCTCTATTAGAATAGCAAGCATATCCGCCACAATGTTAAATAACATTGGAGACATCGGATCTCCTTGTCGTAACACTTTCTTTGTTTGGAAGTATTTGCCAACATCGTCATTGACTTTGATGGCGACACTTCCACCTGAGATAAAGTTATTAATTAGATCACGCCATTCCGGAGAAAAACCTTTCATTCGAAGTGTTTGTTGTAGGAAAGACCATTTTACTTTATCATAAGCCTTTTCAAAGTCGATTTTGAGGATAAACCCACTCAACTTCTTGCGGTGCATCTCATGTATCGTCTCATGCAACATCACGGCACCATTCAGGATGTCTCGACCTTGCATAAACGCAGTTTGATTTGGACGCACTACTTGATCAGCTACAGAATTAAGTCTAATAGTAGCAACCTTTGTAAAGATTTTAAAGCAAACATTGAGGAGAAAATTTGGTCTGAACTGTTGGATACGATCAACGTCGTTAACCTTAGTGAGGAGAATGATTTCCCCAAAGTTAATTCGAAAGATATCTAATTGCCCATCGTGAAGCTCTTGAAACAACTCTAGGAGATCATTTTTAATAGTATCCCAGAATGTTTGATAGAACTCAGCTGGGAAACCATCATGTCCCGGTGCTTTGTTGTGTTTCATCTGGAAAACCGTTTTCCTAATCTCATCCTACGTATATGGAGCGGAAAGGACATCGTTCTCCTCAGGGGACACCTGTGGGATATCATCCACTCTGGATTCATCCAAAGATATACGTGAATCCTCTGGTGCTCCAAATAAACTTTTATAATTAGAAGTAATGTAATACTTTAATTGCTCATGTCCCTCGATCGTGGCATCATCTTGGATAAGGGAATGAATGCGTTTCTTTATGTGTCTGCCATTAGCAACACTACGAAAGTATCTCGTATTTTAGTCCCCTTCCAATAAGAATTGAGCCTTTGATCGCTGGTACCATTTGAGTTCCTCCTCGCGTAATAATCCAGCTAACTTCGCATTGTATTGATTCTTTAAATCAAGTTCATGCGTCGTCAACCATCTGAATTCCATGATTGCCTCTAAATCGTCAGTTGACGTCGAAAGGCTGAGCTTCTCTTGTTTGAGCTATCTAGCCATGTGTCGTGCCCACCCCATAAGGTATTTTCGCACAGCCCTAAGCTTGCTATTCCACCTTTGGATTGGAGAGCCCACGACAAACGGCTTGTCCCATACATTTTTAACCATATCCGAGAACCCCTCTCTATGTAACCATCCTAGTTGGAATTTGAACGGACGTTTACGAGGTGGAGATGGGGTCTGGTAGTTAATAGTATGGGAGCATCATCCGACAAAGATTCGATTCGAGGAAGAGCACGTACCGAGACTAGAGGGAATTTTGATTCCTAGTTCGAGTCCATTAATACTCTATCGAGCTTCTCATATGTCAGATCAGGAAGATTATTAGCCCAGGTGAATTACCTCCCGGTCATTGATATTTCTTTCAGGTCCAAACTGTCTATGACAACATTGAAAAGGAAAGACAATGACTATCAAACCTACCCTTACTCTTCTCGTGTGGATATCTAAGCAAATTAAAATCCCCTCCTATGATAATAGGGTGTGGATTATCCTTTGCAAGATTAACCATCTTCCGAAGAAAGGCCGGTTTGAGGGCATCCTGGGCCGCCCCATAAAAAAACACTAAACTCCAAATAAAATTATCAGATTTATTCTGAATGTGAAGTTTATATGAAAGTCACCACCAAAATTATCTAATATTTCCATAGTCGAAGTTCGGACGCCTACAAGTAAACCCCCGGACCGACCTCTTGGGGTCGCGACACCCAAGCAAAATCTTCACCGCCAGAACGGCGGTTTAGAAAAGTTGTGGAGTAGTGACGCTTCCCAGTCTCAGAGATCGCAATAAAATCTAAAGCATGATCCCGAATGGAGTCAGAAATGTGTAAGTGTTTAGCCAAGTCACTAAGACCTCTGCTATTCTTAAACATGCCATTCATTTGGAAACATGAGAAGATTTGGACACTCTTGCCTTTTTATTAGGCCAAGCGCTTTTCTTAAAAGAAGAGGTTCTAGACTTGCGATCTTTTGCCCTGAGTTCATAGCATGAACTAAGCATCGCGTCGTCTAGTCCGACCTCTGATACCTCCCCTACAATATGTGAGAGAAGATGGCCATCCGAAATGGTGTACGCTTCATTGTCATCATCACTTGTATGGGAGGTATCCGACTTGCTCTTCAACACAGGAGTATATTTTAATCTATCAAGCTCCATGTGCTTCAGTGCTTTAGTCGAAACAGAAACTAAATCAAGAGAA
>NC_061508.1:166341361-166413188 GCF_022539505.1 Lolium rigidum
CTCGGCGCCATCCGTTGCCACCCCATGTCGCGTGCTCCTACAAGATGGGGTGACAGGCATGGTGCGTCGCGAGGACGCCACCTTAGGGGGAGGAGTGGACGGTGCAGCCCCCCCCCCCCGGTGACGGAAGAATCATGCGTCGAGGCCACCTCAAGCGTTGAAGGCTTGGTCGATGGAGGCACGACGCGCCCCTGGCGGTCATTGCCCGGCTGCTGCGATGGCAGCATCGATGCCGCCTCCTCCGCGCCATGCCCAGTTTGCCGGGTGCCCACGTCGTTCGCATCCGCCCGAGCCAGGCGCTCCGTCGCGACGGCCTTGGAGGCCAGCTGGTGCCTCTCCGCCGCCACCGAGGCAGCAGCAGTCGTTGCCAAAGCATGCTGCTTGGGAGCAGCAGCCGCGGCGGGCAGGGCTGTAGCGCTGCTGAGCGCAGCCGCCAGCTCATGGTCACGATCATACCCTCGTGGTGGCCCGCTGTCGCTGAAGCCGGAGGAAGGAGAGGCGGGGGCGCCAGAGGCCACCCGGCCATCCTCAAAGCCCACGCCAGCCGTGGGAACAATTGTAGGCGAAGCTTGTGTCGTGGCGGTGTAGCGAGATGCCCCCGAGGATGACCTGGCCAGCATGTGCACCCTTCCTCTGGTAGGTTAGACCACCCTCCCTGGAGGCATGCTCAAGGAAGAAGTAACGGGAGTGATAGCCTTGTCCGCCGGGGTGGTAGCCATGTCCGTCGGAGTGGGGCGCCTCTCAAGATTTGGGCTCACTTCTTGAAGCCTTGCCACAATCTCCTTAGCCACCGTGGTTTGTGGGTTATTATTGAACGGAGTCACCGCCATGATAGCACTAGCCACTCACGAAATCCCAGAGCTTGACCCAACAGCCCCACCCGAACGACCACTCTGCCCATGTGAAGTAACTGTAACCGGAGGGTCAGCCCACCCCTCAGTAGTATCCATAGCATCCTCATCCTCTGCCTCATGAGCCCCACCTTCATCATTTCCATCGTTTCTCTTCTCCCAGAGGAATGGAACAAAATCCGGATCGGGTATATAATCAGCAGGCTCTCTACGGAAATGGAACTCAAAGGACTTCAACTTCACCACAACATTAGAAATAGCATATGAGCCCGGCTCCGAGAAAGTCCTATCCAAGACCGAAGAATTAAGCATGGCCACCAGCACACGGACTACACCTCGACGGCGTAGGCTTAGAAGATCAACATCCAAAGTTTTCCCTATAGATACCCCACTGCCCATAGACCCAAGAAGTGCCTGAGAGTGTGAGGGACACCCTCCACATGGAGCCATACTTGCTTCAACTCAACCTTATGCGGAACCTCAGTAGACTGCCAAGCGGTGATACTGAGAGACGAGGTCGACTCTGGAACTCCCACCTAGATGCCATCCATCCTATTGAGGTCATCGAAGGTAGGTACAATAACCAAGAACTCATTCTCTCCAAAAGCAACTGCTTGCCATTTCCACCACGGAGAATCAGAACATCTCCTAGCGACCTGTCTGGCCACCGACTTAGCAGACACGGTATTACCAGAAACAACAACACGGGCAACATGAGAGTTGTTAGGCGTCAACTCCTCACGAACAACCGAGACTGGCAAAGCTGTGAAGAAGGTCTCGGAGAAACCAGAACCAGCAATATAAGCAGTGGGTCTCGGTTCCTTAAGAACTGGACAACACAATGTGGGGTGCGTGATCTTATCACAAATGTAGCAGTAGTTTTTAACTTTACAGTCTTTGGTCATATGTGAGTCTTCAGCGCATTTTCAACACCAGTACGTCTTTACCTTAACCGGCGGCTGCGGCTTATCCACCAAGGGAATCACCGAAGAAGAAGAAGAAGAAGAAGAAGAAGAAGAAGCAGGATTCTCAGGCATCCCCACAGCTGCACTCTAAACTTGAACCATAGGGGTCGGTACAGGTTGCGGTGCAAACTGCTGCTGCATGAGGACCGGTGACGACCCCAAACCTTGAAACCGATGTTGAAAACCTCCATGCGGAGCACTAACAAAAGAGGATTGTCCCTGCACAAACGGTGCTCCAGCACCAAAGCCAACCTGATGCGGCTGCAGAACACTGGAAGGAAGGCTGGATCCTTGTACCCCAGGTGCAACCACCTTCTTCTTCTTGTTCCTCTTGGGCTTAGGCGCGGCCCCTGGAGCAAAGACTCCCAGATGCGACTGCGACAATGCGATGCTAAATCCTGCTGCACGGGTTGCTGCACACACCCAATCGGGTGGTACTGGTCCTGAGCAGCCACCCCCTGCTGTTGTGACTGTTGCGGTTGCGACGGCAGAGCAAGGTACTGCTGGGGCTGAGGAACAAGAGGACGCAACTGATGCACGTGGAAAGTTGGCCTTGGACCCGGCGGCGCCGCGAAACCCGGTAGAGGGGGCTACGGGCGGAAAGGAGGTGGCTGCGACCGCGGAGCCACCGCAGGGAAGCCATGACGAGCATCAGGTTCCATTATATAGTAGGTATAAGGGGCACATAGTACAAAAAAGCCATATATAGTTTGTTTATACAACTACCATACAAATACATCTAGAGTTTATCACCATCCCTCAATCTCAACCAAGCCACGGAGATTGAGATTGCGTTTTCAAGCATAAAACAATGGTAAAGGGAGAGGCCTGGCGAATATATCAGCTCACTGATCCTTGGAGGAGATGAAGCATATTTGAAACAACTTTTGAGCAACCCGTTCACAAACAAAGTGAAAATCAACTTCAATATGTTTAGTACGAGCATGAAAGGTCGGGTTGGAAGAGAGATACGTTGCTCCAATATTGTCACTCCATAATATAGGTGAACTACTGAGAAACTTCAACGTCAACAAGAAGAGCTTACACCCAAATGAGTTCAGCAGTACCATTAGCAAGTGACTTGTATTTAGACTCTATACTGGAGCGAGAAACCGCCACCTACTTTCTAGCACTCCAAACAACAAGATTATCACCATAAAACATGGCATAGCCCCATGTTAATCATTGTTCATCAGAATTGTTAGCCCAATTTGCATCTAAGAAGGCAAACAACAATTCTGGAAAAGTGGTAGCAGACCGAAGTAACATACCATGAGATAAAGTGGCATGAACATAATATAGAATACATTTGACTACCGACCATTGACTACACCGAGGAGCATGAAGACATTGATACACCTTATTCACCGTAAATGAAAAATTTAGATGTGTCCGGGTAAGGTAACGCAACCGACCAACAATATTGCGATAGCCAGTAGAGTCATCAGAAGACAATAGAGTGTCGTCTGTAGTTGATAGTTTGTTAGAACAAGCCATGGGAGTGAACACATGAGTGCACTTAGTCATCCCAGCACGCCGTAGAAGTTCCAACGCATACTTGTGTTGACTCATAAGAAGACCACCACGACCTTATTAGTGTACCTCAATTCTGAGGAAGTAATGTGATGAGTGCAGAGCACACCATTGGGGAACCCCAAGAGGAAGGTATGATGAGCACAGTAGCAAGTTTTACCTCAGTAAGAAACCAAGGTTTAATCGACCAGTAGGAGAAAGAAATCACTCTTGAAGTTGTTGGTAGCTGACTTCGGCAAGGCGCACTACCAGTGTCAGCAACAACGTGGAACCTGCACACAACACAAACAAAATAGTTTGCCTCAACTTACAGTGAGGTTGTCAATCTCATAGGTTTTGTTGAAAACAAAGGATTAAACGTATAGTGTGGAAAGAGATGTTTGTTTGTAGTGAAATAAAGAGAACAGTGTATGGATGCTAGAAAAAGAGATGTTGCCGTGGAAGTTGGCAATAAAAAAGAACATGTATTTGCAGTGTAAAAGAAATAACCGGGGTCCACAGTTCACTAGCGGTGTTTCTCCATAAAGATAGATAACATGTTGGGTAAACAAATTACAGCTGGCCGGCAATTTTTTTTTTTGAGAAGACAGCTGGGCAATTGACAGAACAAAGACCATACATGACAAGATGATTACTATGAGATTCATTTGGGCATTACAACATGATACATAGACCGTAATCCAACTGCGTCTATGACTAATAATCCACCGTCCGGTTAGCGTTCGCACCCCTTTCAGTATTAAGTTGCAAGCAACATATTATTGTATTAAGCAAAGTGTGTAAATTAAACATTAGAATTATCCTTGGATAAAGCATTGTTGTTTTCTCCCTAGTAGCAACAACACATCTACAACCTTAGAAGTTATTGTCACTCTCCCAGATTACTAGAGGCATTAACCCATTATCGAGCATAAATACTCCCTCTTGGAGTCACAAGCATATACTTGGCCAAAACATCTACTAGCAACGGAGAGCATGCAAGATCACAAATAACATATGACAAGTATATAATCGATCTCAACATAGTATTCAATATTCATTGGATCCCAACAAACACAACATGTAGCATTACATAAAGATGATCTTAATCATGATAGGCAGCTCACAAGATCTAAGAATGAAGCATAAATTGAAGAAGACAACCATCTAGCTACTGCTATGGACCCGTAGTCCAGAGATGAACTATCACACATCACTTCGGATATGGGAATGGCCATGTAGAGGCCTCCGTTGATGATCTTGATACGTCTCCGACGTATCGATAATTTCTTATGTTCCATGCCACATTATTGATGATATCTACATGTTTTATGCATACTTTATGACATATTTATGTATTTTCTGGCACTAACCTATTAACGAGATGCCGAAGAGCCAGTTGCTGTTTTCTGCTGTTTTTGGTTTCAGAAATCCTAGTAAGGAAATATTCTCGGAATTGGACGAAATCAACGTCCAGGGGCCTATTTTTACACGAAGCTTCCAGAAGACCGGAGGGGAGACGAAGTGGGGCCACGGGGCGCCGCCACACTAGGGCGGCGCGGCCTCGGCCTTGGCCGCGCGACCCTGGCATGTGGGGCCCTCGTGTGGCCCCCTGGCCTGCCCTTCCGCCTACATATAGTCTTCGTCGCGAAACCCCCAGTACCGAGAGCCACGATACGGAAAACCTTCCGGAGACGCCGCCGCCGCCAATCCCATCTCGGGGGATTCAGGAGATCGCCTCCGGCACCCTGCCGAGAGGGGAATCATCTCCCGGAGGACTCTTCACCGCCATGGTCGCCTCCGGAGTGATGAGTGAGTAGTTCACCCCTGGACTATGGGTCCATAGCGGTAGCTAGATGGTCATCTTCTCCTTATGTGCTTCATTGTCGGATCTTGTGAGCTGCCTAACATGATCAAGATCATCTATCTGTAATGCTATATGTTGTGTTTGTCGGGATCTGATGGATAGAGAATACTATGTTATGTTGATTATCAATCTATTACGTATGTGTTGTTTATGATCTTGCATGCTCTCCGTTATTAGTACAGGCTCTGGCCAAGTTTTTACTCTTAACTCCAAGAGGGAGTATTTATGCTCGATAGTGGGTTCATGCCTCCATTAAATCTGGGACGATGACGGAAAGTTCTAAGGTTGTGGATGTGCTTGTTGCCACTAGGGATAAAACATTGATGCTATGTCCGAGGATGTAGTTATTGATTACATTACGCACCATACTTAATGCAATTATCTGTTGTTTGCAACTTAATACCGGAAGGGGTTCGGATGATAACCTGAAGGTGGACTTTTTAGGCATAGATGCATGCTGGATAGCGGTCTATGTACTTTGTCGTAATGCCCAACTAAATCTCACTATATTCATCATATCATGTATGTGCATGGTCATGCCCTCTCTATTTGTCAATTGCCCAACTGTAATTTGTTCACCCAACATGCTATTTATCTTATGGGAGAGACACCTCTAGTGAACTGTGGACCCCGGTCCATTCTTTTACATTGAATACAATCTACTGCAATACTTGTTCTACTGTTTTCTGCAAACAATCATCATCCACACTATACATCTAATCCTTTGTTACAGCAAGCCGGTGAGATTGACAACCTCATTGTTTCGTTGGGGCAAAGTACTTTGGTTGTGTTGTGCAGGTTCCACGTTGGCGCCGGAATCCCTGGTGTTGCGCCGCACTACACTCCGCCACCAACAACCTTCAACGTGCTTCTTGACTCCTACTGGTTTGATTAAACCTTGGTTTCTTACTGAGGGAAAACTTGCTACTGTGCGCATCATACCTTCCTCTTGGGGTTCCCAACGAACGTGTGCATTACACGCCATCAAGCATATTTTCTGGCGCCGTTGCCGGGGAGATCAAGACACGCTGCAAGGGGAGTCTCCACTTCCAATCTCTTTACTTTGTTTTTGTCTTGCTTTACTTTTACTTTATTTACTACTTTGTTTGTTGCATTATATCAAAACACAAAAAAATTAGTTGCTAGTTTTACTTTATTTACTGTCTTGTTCTCCATATCAAAAACACAAAAAAATTAGTTACTTGCATTTACTTCATCTAGTTTGCTTTATTTATTTACTACTGCTAAAATGGGTACTGTTGAGAATATTAAGTTGTGTGATTTCACTAGTTAGGCTTAATGGAAAACAACAAAAATATGAGAGATCTTTATGAACTTTATCTTGAATTAGGACATGATGTGTTTGAAGAGAGAATTAAAAAACGCATGGATGTTGGGGGGATGACCCCCGGTATGCCAAAGGCATGCCAAACCGGATGGCTTGTGCCATCAGGATACCGGTTTAATGTTTATACCGGAGCCTGAGGTTAAGAGTTTAGCTAAGTGGAGCTAAGCCGGAATCCCCAAGAGGGGTATACCGGAATCCGGTAAAGAAGATACCGGAAAGGAGAGCTCGTCGGCGGGGCTGGTCAAAGATTCTCTCCGAGCTAGAAGACAAGATGAGCTAAGCAAAGTGGCTTTTGACGAAGGGCGACGATAAAGAGAAGGGTGACGGTCAAAGAAGCCGGAGGACGTCGGCGCCCACGATTAAAGAGGACTCCGGTGTCATCTATGATTAAAGTAGCTTTGTAAAGTAGTTTGTCTAGTCAAAGATGCCATTAGGGTTTCTTCCAGTGTAAGCCACCCTCTCCCCTATATAAGGAGAGGGGGCAGCCCTTCTTCACGGGCGGGTAACAGGTAGCACGTAGCGAGACCAAAGAGAGATCTGTGTACTGAGAAACTTGTAACCATGTTGAGATCAATGAAGCTAGCGATCTAGTAAAGGGTTCTTCCTCTTGTCTCTCTTCTTGCATACCGGCCTTTGGTTGTGTTCTTGAGGAAAGCATCCGGAAGTTCTTCCCATCTAATCGCAAACCCTCCCCCGAATCCTCATACGTCCATTCGGCCCCAACTTAAGCCATCCTATGGCATCCGCTCGTTCACCACGACGACGGTTGGCGCCCACCGTGGGGCATGAAGTGGCGCATGCTTTGGAGTTCACATTCGGGCGGGCCTCCTCGAGTTCGCCGGTGAGCGGACGGTGTCTGCGCCGGTGCAGAACTTCTACTCCATCGATTTCATCAACGACAACGCGGGCTGCTTCGCCAACGGCGGCATCTTCCCCAAGAACGGCCGCATCATCAAGTTCGGCAGCCACCGCATCTGCTTCGGCACCGTCCCCGTGCGCCGGCGCCTCTCGCCGGTGCTTGGTGGCACCGGACCCGCCAAGATGGCTCTGTGCTGGTCGCGCGCCCGGCGGCGTCGAGGTAATGATGACCGGTGTGGCTGGTGCGAGGAAAGGAGGTGGAGGCTGAAGGTGCTGGTCGCGCGGTTTCGACCCGTGCGGCTAAGCCACCGGCCGGAGCGCGACGCAGGCGCAGCGGGAGCATCATCCGCGCCACCGGCAACGCCTCTCCAAACGGCGATGAACGCGCCGGCAACCCCCATCGCGCGGAACATCGACCCGGCAGTGGCTCAAGCGGAGCCGGAGGCGCAGCGCCCGAGGATACTCGAGAGCGGCAAAGACGTTGTCAAGGCGCGGCGCGAGCTGAACCTAACCGTACGTGAGTATAACGCTGCCCATGGCTTTGCTTCGTTAGCGCTCATGCCGCTAGGATACCGGGAAAATCGGCTTAAGGCTCGCAATCTAGATCGAGATCTGCGTAAGGAGATTCTTACCGGCAAGAGTACCTGCGCATCCGTTAGCATTGTAGAGAAACCTAAGTACGGCGAGTCCGGATAAAACAATAAAAGCTGCTAAGGCTGCCGTAGATCCGTGTGATTCGCTTACCGGAGAGGCTGCGGCAAAACAACAAGAGCGTGTCGAGAGAGCTGCTCGACGCTCGTAGAGCAGCGAACGCTGAGCAGGTGGCTAGGCTGAACAAAGCAATAGCCTCGAAATCCGCGCGTTCAACAAAGAATGCCGGAAGCAAGTCCCGAGGGCAGGCCTCGTCCCCCATCCGGACGAGAAAAAAAGAAAAAGAAGTGAACGCACGGCGGATGACCGTGTATGATCCGGTCCTTGCCGGTAAACGAAAAGCCGGGCAACACGATGCCGGTAGAAAAAGCCAAGGGGCGGAGCGAGGCTACGCCAAAGAAGGCTATGCCGGAAACAAACACGCCGGTAAACATGAAACCGGGCAAAACTATCCGGCTGCAAGGGCAGCGTATGATGAAGATGAGGAAGAAATGCCTCCACCAAGGTACCGGCAGGCAAGGGCCGCGGCACCGGAACGTTACGATGAAGCTGATTCTAACAGACCGGCAGCATACCGGAACCCTGCGGGAGAACGCTTGGGAGAGAGATACTTACCGGAACGGGATGCGAGGCACCGTCCGGATAGAGTATACTTGTCGAGAAATGATCGAGGAGGAAGGTCCTCCGGAGTCCGAAGTGCTTTGGCCCTAGAATCATGAGAGAAAAGCCACCGGTTCGCAACTTCACGTTGCCCCGTGACACAAAAACATACGATGGCACTACGAAGCCGGAAGATTGGCTCGCGGATTACGTGACCGCGGTGTACGTCGGCTGGAGGCGGAGGAACCGTAGCCGGAGGAGGAAACCGGCGTTGGGCCGTAAGGATCATACCGTCGTTTACGGTTGGACCGGCAAGAATACGGCTAAATAACTTGCCGGCAGGAAGCATAAATGGTTGGCTGGATTTTGAGGAGGCCTTTGTGAGCAATTTCAGCAGCACCTATCAGAGGCCAAACAGGCCGCAGCAACTTGCTCTGTGTCTGCAGCGCCCGAACGAAACAGACCGGGATTATCTGGCCCGGTGGAACACCATAAGGAACTCTTGCGAAGGAATAATCGAGGCGCAGGCCATTGCTTGGTTCAGCAGTGGCTGCAAAAGAGGTTCGCCGTTGTGGCAAAGGCTGCAGCGGAACATGCCGACAACGTTGGCAGAGATGATACGTGTGGCGGATAACTATGCGTTGGGAGACCCAACGCAGCCGGCACTGCAACCTGAACCGGAACAGCTACGCCAAGAGCCACACCGGGACAACCGGAACAACAAGAGGAGAGAAGATTTTCCGGATCGAAGGTACGGTCCGCGACAAGTTGCTGCTGTGTGCGGGAGGACTACGATGCCGGTGGCAGCCGGAGGCAGAGAACCGGATCGCAGCCATGGGCGGGTCCAAAGAAACAATGGGTAGAAAAGAAACCCTGGGTCCAGAAAAGAAACTGGCAAGAACCCGCAAAATACACCATGGAAGCGGCCATGGACCAACCTTGCCGATGGCACACACCGAATCCGGCGCACCCGTCAAACCATCTGACGAAGGATTGTACCTGGACCAAGTACTTGATGGAAAAAGGGACAGGTAAAAGATGCCCAAGGGCGAGGAGGCAATGCAATGATGCCACCTCCGGACATGCCGCGGCGGCAGCGAGATGCCGCCACCACCGCCGCTTACCGGGCCAAACGCTCTACCGGTGCAGCCAAACCGGCAGCGGTACCGGCAAGTTAACCGGGTGGAACAAGACGGTAACCAGCTACCTCCACCGCCACCTTTAGGCCGGAATGTTTACGAAGACCCACATGTATGCTTGTGTTGTTTTTGTCACCGAGCCGACGGACGAGGCAAAGCCTACATCGCCGCTCCATGGAAGTAAATGCCGTGATGCCGGCGGTGCCCAAGTACATGCGGTGGTCAAACCAGGAAATTACTTGGTCGATCAAGGATCACCCCAAGATTATGCCGAATCCGGGTGGATATGCTCTTGTTGTGGACCCAATCATGAAAGGGCCACAAACTCGAGTGAAGTTCAGCAAGGTGCTGATAGACAATGGCAGTAGCATCAACATCATGTATAGGCATACCATGCATACGCTGGGCATAACAGAAAACATGCTTCAGCCAACGCGCACAACCTTCCATGGAATCGTTCCGGGTTTGTCCTGCGCACCGGTGGGAAAGGTCCGGGTGGACGTGGCATTTGGAGGACGTGACAATTGCCGGGTGGAAAATCTGGAGTTTGAAGTGGTGGATCTAGACAGTCCCTACCATGCATTGCTTTGGGAAGACCGGCATTGGCAGCTTTCATGGCCTCAACCCATACGGCTTACCTCAAGATGAAGATGCCGGGACCTCGTGGACCACTAATTGTGGTGGGAAACTACAAAATCTCGCTGGAACACGGCATGCTGCCGGATCGAACCTAGCGGAATCGCTGGTGATCGCGGAGGAAAAGAAAAGGATGCAAACAGTCGTTGCGGCCGGCTCGATCCTCACGGCTGAGCTTAGCGGCAATGAGTGCAAGTACTGAGCGCTCCGGCATTCAAGCCAACAAATGAAACGAAGGACATTGTGCTTGGATCCGGCCTACCCGGACCGCACCGTTCGTATCGGTGCCGGCCTTGATCAAGCATAGGAAAGCGCGCTCGTCGGCTTCCTCCGTGAGAATCGGAATATCTTTGCTCGGTCAGTCGAAGACTTGGTAGGTGTTCCGAGGGAGCTGGCTGAGCACTCCTTAAACGTTCGCAAAGATGCCAAGCCGGTGCGACAACCTTTGCGCCGGTTCGGCTGAAGATAGAAGAAAGATCATAGGAGAAGAGGTAACCAACCTGCTTGTTGCCAAATTCATTGTGGAGGTCACGCACACAGAATGGCTGGCCAACCCGGTGATGGTAGAAAAGAAAAAAGATGAGAACCTGGAGGCAAAAGCTCCGAAGGTGTGGCGCATGTGCATCGACTACACTAACCTCAACAAAGCTTGCCCAAGAGACCCTTTTCCTTTGCCACGAATCGATCAAGTGATTGATTCAACTGCTGGGTGTGAGTTGTTGTCCTTCCTGGATGCCTATTCCGGCTTCCACCAGATTCCCTTGAAAAAGGAAGATCAAATAAAAACTGCGTTCGTTACCCCGCACGGGGCTTATTGCTATATCACTATGCCTTTTGGTTTGCGCAACGCTGGTGCAACGTACCAGTGTTGTATGCAAAAATGCTTGTTTGATCGGATCGGAAAGAATGTGCGGGTATATGTGGACGACATCGTGATAAAAACTAAGGTAAAAGATACCCTAATCGATGATCTCCGGCAAACATTTGATAACTTAAGGAGGTTCCGGATGAAACTCAATCCGGCAAAATGTACTTTCGGTGTCCCCGCCGGCAAGCTGCTGGGTTTCCTTGTCTCGAGCCGAGGCATTGAAGTCAATCCGGTAAAGATCCGGGCAATCGAAAGAATGACAATACCACGAGATTTGAAGGATATACAAAAGTTTACCGGAAGCTTAGCATCGGCTGAGCCGGTTCATAAGCGAGGTTGGGAGAAAAGGCCTTGCCGTTGTATGCCTTAATGAGAAAATCCGATAAGTTCATCTGGACCCCTCGAGTCGGATGCGGCGTTTAAAGAGCTGAAAACAATGTTAGCTACCGCGCCAATATTGGCTTCGCCGTTGGAAAGAGAACCCATGTTGTTGTACATAGCAGCAACCAACCGAGTCGTAAGTGTTGTTGTGGTAGTAGAAAGAGAAGAGGAAGGAAAAACCGTCCAGAGGCCGGTATACTACCTGAGCGAGGTGCTCTCCCTCTCAAAACAAAACTACCCGCACTTCCGAGAAAATGACCTATGGCGTGTTTATGGCCGCCACCAAGCTCAAGCACTACTTCGAGGAACATCCTATGAAGGTGGTGAGTGAAGCACCCATCTCAGACATCATGTGCAACAAAGACGCTAGCGGCCGGATTGCGAAATGGGCAATTCGAGATATCACCATACGTACCGGTGTACGAAAGAAGAGATGCCATAAAATCACAAGCTCGGCTGATTTCCTTGTTGATTGGGCGGAGATGCAATACAAACCGCCGGATCGGAAGATAGAGTACTTGGAAAATGCACTTTGATGGATCCAAGCTCAAGGAGGGTGCGGGTGCCGGTGTGGTGCTTACTTCACCAAAAGGAGATCACCTCCGGTATGTTTTGCAAGTACATTTCGGGGCATCGAACAATGTCGCTGAATATGAAGCTTTGATCCATGGGCTTAAGGTCGCAAAAGAAATCGGTGCACACCGGATCATTTGCTATGGAGATTCAGATCTTGTGGTACAGCAGTGTTCCGGAGATTGGGATGCAAAAGATGCCAACATGGCCTCGTACCGGTTTCACGTGCAAAAGATTGCCGGATTCTTCGAAGGTTGCGAGTTTCACCATGTACCGCGTGCAGAAAATGAAGCTGCGGATGCTTTGTCCAAGATAGGCTCATCTCGACAAGAAATTCCTCCCGGAATAGCTCTGGCGCACCTGAGAGTACCATCAATCAAGCCAAGTCCTGAGTCGGAATCAATTTTTGTTCCGGAGTCACACATTGTGCCAATGGATATCGATGGAGGGAACCCGGGGACTGTTCCGGCAAGCTCAGGGACTACCGTGCCGGAAGAAATGATGCTGGTGGATAGCATGGAGATTGATGCACCTATGTTTTTGGTTCGAGAGATACCATCTTGGGTTAAACCTATTAAGGAATTCCGATCAACGGCACCTTGCCGAGTCGACGAAAATGAATCAAGGAGGATACGAGAGAAGGTCCAAAGCTTACACATTCATCAATGGTGAGGTGTACAAGAGAAGCGTTACCGGTGTCCTTCAAAGATGTGTGGAACCGGAGGAAGGGAAAGAAATGCTTGAGGAAATTCACCAAGGAGAATGTGGGCATCATGCCTCGTCAAGGGCGCTGGTGGCAAAAGTGTTCCGGCATGGGTTTTATTGGCCCACTGCTTTGGCGAACGCTGAGGATTTGGTAAGGAAATGCAACGGGTGCCAGAGGTACGCCAAGCAAAATCATACCCCAGCATCCGGTTTAAAGACAATACCGCTGACATGGCCATTTGCTTGTTTGGTGCCTGGACATGGTTGGCCCATTCAAGGCTGCAAGGAGCGAGCATGACTCACATCTTGGTCATGGTGGATAAGTTCACCAAATGGCTAGAAGTAAAACCTATCGCAAAGTGTGATGGGCATACAGTTGTGAAATTCTTGAAGGATATCATCTTGCGGTATGGATACCCGCACAGCATCATCACCGACAATGGAACCAACTTTGCTCAAGGGAGTTCAAAAGATTACTGCGAGGATAAGAATATCCGGTTGGATTTGTGCTCGGTGGCACACCCGCAAGGCAATGGCCGAGTGGAAAGAATGAATGCCTTGGTATTATCCGGTATCAAACCCGGACTCATTGACGCGGTGGAGAGAGCACCGGGGTGTTGGCTTGATGAGATACCATCGGTCTTTGTGGAGCATAAGGACAACCCCAAACCGGTCTACCGGGTACACTCCCTTCTTCATGGTTTATGGGGCGAAGCGGTGATACCAACCGACATCATCCATGATTCACCAAGGGTACAGACTCTATACTGAACAAGAGGTCAAAGAGGCCGGAGAAAATGATGTGGACTTGCTAGAAGAAGCAAGAGAGCTAGCGTTGGCAAGAACAGCCATTTATCGAGCAAAACCTAAGACGCTATCATGACCGGAAAGTCAATCCAAGAGTTTTCCGGGAAGGAGATCTTGTGCTTCGCCTAGTGCAGCGCAGCCGAAGGCCGGCATAAACTTTTGCCACCTTGGGAAGGTCCCTTTATTGTAAGCAAGGTGCTTCACAATGATGCATACTACCGATTGATGCACAGGAGTGGAAAAAAGGAAAGGCGGACAAGTCCGGAGAGGAAAGCAAGCGTCCATGGAACGTAGCTCTGTTACGTCCTTTCTACTCTTGAAGTGGTGGTGTAAGAAGTTCCTTTTTTGTACCTTATATGCTATGAATAAAAGATGTCGGAACCTTGAATGAATCTCGGGGACTACCCCAACTTAAGTTGCGTGTAACTTGTCTATTTTTTCAGTTTACCGGTTGCTTATTGAATGTTTTTTCTTTCCGGTTTAGTAGTGTGCTAAATCCTACCGGAATCTTCGACTCTGCTGCTGTCCGCAAACCGGCTTCATGGCAAGCAAGATAAGCCGGTAGGAGATAAGCACATGAACTGCGAAAAGGGAGAGCAGGAAAGAACAATCCGGAAAGTTTAACTAACCCCGGTTAAACCGGTTTTTGCAAAATTTCAAAGTTATTTCTAAGTTCAAGAAGATGCTTGTTTGGTGAAAGAACCTTGTGCTCATACGCCAAAGAACGCCCGAGAGAAGGCAGGCAGAGCCAAGACAAAAGAACCAAGTATGCATCAAATTGGATGCGGGAGCAATTGAGAAATCTTTGCAGTGCAGGATAAAATCAAAACCAAAAGCAAATTATGCTAAGGCAAGCTCATAAATACTTAGCTACCGGTATAACTTACCGGCAGGGAAATGTTGTAGCACAACCACGGGCAAACTTAAGTTTTACATCATAAGCCCCGGCATTCCGGGGCAGAATTTAACAGATATTGTCTTAAAGCAACAGGACCAACAGATATAATGAGCAAACACTTCAAAGGAAATCATCACGCAGCAGGGGCTTCCGGAGGAGCAGCGCCGGCATCAGCGTCGTCCAGGACCTCGTCTTCGGCTTCATCCTCCTCCTCGGCCAGATAGTCCTCGACGCCAGGAGGGGGAGGGATGAAGTTGCGCATGTCGGCATACTCCGCGATGCGGTACGCGCGATCCTGCCGCTTAGCGGAAAGGATCGGGTCCGGATCGGTTTCGCGTCTTCACGCACGCCGGTGAGGGCGTCCGGATCGAGCTCCGGGTACCGGGAGCAGGGCGACGCGAAGGGCGGAGTCGGCTCCGGCGCGGGCAGCGGAGCACCTGCCACTCGCGGATCCTCCGGCCGGCACCCTTGAGGCGATCAGCGATGAGGGAGAAGGTGTCCGGCACCTCCTCGCCGAGGCCATAAAGTCCTGTATAGCTGGGTAGCTACATCGGGGATGTCCGAGAGGTTGCGGTCTATGCGGCGCATATGGGACACCCGCGCGTTAAGCGCGACCGAGATGGTCCTTGGGCGTCCATGGCACGGCAAGATCCGCTTGGCCTTTGTCCGTGCGGCTGCGCGTCAACCTTCTTGACGGCGTACCTCTGCGAGTCCGGAAAGAGGCCCGTGTGAAGAAAGAAAAAGGTTAAGGAAGAGAATTTGGAAGAAAACGAGGCTCGAAAAGGAAAGAGTCCGGAAGAAAAAGAGACCGGAAGGAAAATAGTCCGGAAGAAGAAGATAAGAGAACTTACGATAGGCGAGGGCGTCGGTCGCGGGATTAAGCGATCGCATTCCTTATGCTCCTCCTCCAGCCGCGCGGCCTTCTCCTCGGCAGCCTTCCGGCCCTTGGCCGCCTCCTCCCGGCTCAGCCCGGCGGCACCACGTTGGCGTTGCCGGCGTCCTCCGAGTGCCTCCTCCATCTTGGCCGCCGCGTCGGCTGCGGCGGCTTCGAAGGCCTTGGCATGATCAAGCCCCGATTGGATGAGCTGGGTCTTGAGCTCCCGGTGGCTGGTCCGGAGGGCGTCCAACTCCTCTTTGTCGTTGCCGGATGAGCTGGTCCTTCTCCCCGTAACCGGAAAAGTGTTAACAAGGTTATGCTTGGTAAAAAATGGAAAAGAAACCAAGGAAAGAATCATACGTTGGGCGGTAGCCAGCTGCTCCTTGAGAGCATCGATGGAAGCTTCCGGAACCACTGTTAGCGAGAAATTGCAAATGTTAGGAGGGAAAGGTTTCGGAAAGAAAGATGCGGCAAAACGAAAATTTACCTTGGCACTTGTCGTGCGCCTCGGCGAGCTCCGATGCTCCCATAGAAGCTCCTCGAAGAGGGCCTTCCGAGCGTCGGCCGTGACTCTGTTCAAGAAAAAGAAGTTTTAAGTAAAGTTTTGCGCTAAGAACAAAGTTCTTAACCCGAAACTCGGGATCGGCAAGTGCCGGTTTCGCGTTAAGTTTTAAGTTGAGTTTTGCGCTAAGAACAAAGTTCTTAACCCGAAACTCGGGGTCGCGGTGCCGGTTTTGCGTTAAGTTTTAAGTAAAGTTTTGCGCTAAGAACAAAGTTCTTAACCCGAAACTCGGGAGCAGCGGTGCCGGTTTTGCGTTAAGTTTTAAATCAAGGTTTGCGCTAAGAACAAAGTTCTTAACCCGAAACTCGGGAGTGGCGACGTGCCGGTTTCATGCTGAATTTTTAAGTTAAGTTTTGTACTAAGAGCTGCGCTCTCACCACAAAACTCGGGGATCGGGAGGATAGACAAGAGAGAAACCGGCATGAAACCAAAGAAAAGATAAGACCAAGTCGGGAACAAAGAAACCAGGTAAGGGTTGAGAAAAGTTAGAAAAACGTACCATCAGGTTGTTCGTGGCATCATACCACGCGGCTGTCGAGCTCTTTCACGGCGTTGCGGAGCCGCATGAAGTGCTCCTCGGACGACCGATCCCCAGCCGGATCGGGAGCCGGTAGCCTATCCTTGCCCAAGCCGCGGGTCGCCGGACTTATGTCCGCGGCGTTCCACTTCCGGGCGTAGGGCGGAAGGTGCCCCAAGTCTCGGCCTTGACGCTTGAACTCCGTAATGCGGCCAAGGAGGCCGGTGGGCTTCGCGGCGACATCTTTGGCGGCCTTGGCGACGTGCGGCACCAAGGGCTGGCTGGCCGCCGGAGGAAGTGCGCTGGAGGCCGTCGCCTTCCCCTTGATGAGCTTGGAGCTCTTGGGCGGCGCAGCGGCAGAAGTGGCCCCGAGGGCTTTGGCGCGAGGAGCACCTGGCGGCGGCATCAGGAGGGAGCGTGGAGACGGAGGAGCGCTGGGTGCGTCACCCGTTTTAGAACCTTCCGGCGCGGAAGATTCCGGCGCGGAGGTTGTTGTTTTTCAAGGACGGGAGGAGCTGGAGGCTCCGCCCGCCCGGCAGTTTCTTCACCGGCGCCGATGTTGCTGGCGCCGGTGTCTTGGGTTTCTGGAGGGAAGGAAGAATCCTCCTCCGTGCGGTGATCTGACGGTGAAGGGGCCGCACGCCCCGAATTTGTTATGCCCCCCGAAAGGGAGGCAGAGATGTTGCCGGCACCAGGTGATGCCGGGCTTGAGCGAGGAGGAGGGGTTGAGGTCCTTGCGGATCCCTCAGAGCCCGATGGCCTTGGGCCAAGCTTGAGCGCAGGGCTGAGAAAAAGAAAGAAAAGACAGTTGGAAAAATGCAAACGGAAAAAGAACTTGGCGAAAAAGAGGCAAGCCGGAAAATGAGTAACTTACCCGGAAGAGGTTGGCATTGCTTTGCGCCCGTAGCGACGCATGCCCACCTGCTTCTCCCCCACGGGCTCGGTCCGGAAGCGCTTGGAGGGGCGGGCCTGGCTGGTACCGGCATCAGGTGCCGGCTGCTTGTTCTTCTGGCCCTGGGCCATGAGCTTGTCCACGAACTCGGAGCCGGCCTCGGCGCGCGGGGCGGCACGTGCTCGTGGATCTGTGAGTTAAGTTTGGCTAAGAAGCGGTTCGCAGAAAAGCGGTAGCGGATAAATAAAAGAAACCGGAAGGGAAGATACCTCAAGCGTGACCAAGTCGTCGGCGGACCCGGTTGGCTTCGGCGGAGACCGGCCAAGGCGCGCTGCCGGGGTCTTGCCCATCTTCAGGTCTTTCCAGAAGACGTAAGGATCCGGGTCGAAGGAGTCGAGGGCGCGAGGCTGGCAAGGTCCACGTCGCTCTCCTCGATGAGGGGAAGCGGTCCTTGGCCTGAAACAGGGAAAAAGCAAGATTAGCAAGAGCGAGAAGCTACCGGTCGGAGACAACCCCTGTCGCGTAATCCCTTACTTCTTGGGTCGGAGGATTATCGGTGCGAGAGGGAAGGAGGCCCCATTCCCAATCGAGAGGGCATAGCGGTTTGGCAAATCTGCTTAGCCTTGCGAACAACATCCCTTTTGCTAAGAGGACGGCCTGTGATCTTGGTAGGATCGCCTGGGCCGTACATCTCGCTCATCTTATGTGCGCGGCGCTTTAGAGGAAGCACCCGGCGCGAAATGAAAGTGCGGATGATGTCATCCGAGCAGATCTTGGTCTCCTTCTTCAAAGAGGTCAAGAAGCGTACCACCCGGCTGGTTTCGGCATGATCCGACTTCGGGTTGTAGCTCCGGTTGGTCTCTTCGGGGGGCCCGGCTTCGTAGGGAGGAAGATCGATGAGATCGGCGCGGCCGGTATTCTTCACATAGAAGAAAGTCCCTTGCCACAACCGGCAAGATTCGAGGCCGGAAAACTTAAAAAAGGGGCTCCCTTGACGGGAGCCGACAATGCAAGACCCGCACTGAACGGGGGGCTTGGGTTTAGGAATATCTTTGCCCTGAACGGAGTTAATCCGAAGAGCAAAGAAGCGAGCAAACGTCTCACGAGTGGGACGAATGCCGATATAGGCCTCCATGAAGGTGGCGTAGCAAGAGAGGTAGAAAATGGCGTTGCCAGGAAGGTGGTGAGGTTGGAGTTTGTAAAAATCTAAAAAGGAGCGAAAAAAGGAGAGGCGGGGAAGGCCGAAGCCACGCTCAAAGTGAGCTAGAAAGACAACATATTCGTCATCTTCGGGATCCGGTTCGATTTCGTCATCCGGAATCCGGCAAGAAACTCCTTCCGGAATCCGTCGAGACCGGTACAACCGGTCAATTTCGAATTGGGTGACACCGGAACCCATCCGAGCTCCGCGGGTAATTGGGGAAGGCTCCTCACCGGAAGATTGGCTGGAGCTGCTGGAGGTTGCGCTACCGGAAGCTTGGCTAAAGCTACCGGATTCTAGGGGGCCACCAGACTCTTGGAGGCTACCGGATTCCTGCTGATTGCCGGAATTGGTTTCCATCGGGTCAGAGGCCGTGGATTCGCCGGGAGAGGGTCTACGGCGCTTGAGAGAAAGGGAAGAAGAAGATGCAGAGGTGGACTCCTCGCCAGACATTGCGAAGAGAAGCGAAAAAACACGAATCCCGGACTTGGACCCCGCGTGAAGATCTACGAGTAAGAAGAAAACCAAGGAAAAAGAGGAAATAAGAACACCAAACGCCCAAGATGCGGAAGGCAACCGGAGGACAAGTGAAGCAAGATTGGTACCTACCTTAAGCGGCGGAGTCGCCGGAAGGAGTCGTTTGCTGGCGGCGGAGTGGACTCGCGGCCGCCGGAGAGCACCGTCGGCGGCGAGGCGGAGAAGTTCGCAAAGAAACGCGAGTGCGGCGGGCACGACAGGGTTGCTGCAGAAGATCTCCGCACGACGAAGTCCAACGGGGGAGCGGCGTGAGCTCGCCGGGCGCCGAAGCTTGAACGGGCGACGGCGAACGGAAAATGGCGGTGGCACAAAGGCTTGGAGCTCTGTGCGCAAGGGAGGAGAATGCGAAGAAGATGAAGAGGAACGGGCAGTTGCGTTTATATAAGAGAAAGAAAGTGGGCAGGGAACCGCTGGGCCGCGGCGGTTCGCCTCGCGGCCCGCGACGGTTCGCACCTTGGGCCGCCACGTGGCGAGGGGGTACACGCGAAGAAACGCGGAGCCACACGGAGGCGCACACTGGATCCCGAGGAGGTAGTGGGATCAGCTGCGGTGCATTAAATGAGCGCGCGAGAGTCGAAGGAAGTGACCCACGACACCGGCGCGTCGGTCCACGGTGCGCATGTCTCCGTCAGGCGCGAGGCCCAAGATATTCTCGACTTCGCCGAGGAAGCAATAAAGACACATGATACCGGACAATAGAGATGCCGGAACAAGCTTTGCAAAGAAAAGAAAAAGAACAAGGGTAAAGGTGCCGGAACTAGGCTCGGGACATGAGTACTTAAACCGGTATCCGAGGAAAATGAGAACTCGGCATGGCACGTAGGATAGAATCCTCCGAGGCTATACCAGCCTCGGGGACTAATGTTGGGGGATGACCCCCGGTATGCCAAAGGCATGCCAAACCGGATGGCTTGTGCCATCGGGATACCGGTTTAATGTTTATACCGGAGCTCGAGGTTAAGAGTTTAGCTAAGTGGAGCTAAGCCGGAATCCCCAAGAGGGGTATACCGGAATCCGGTAAAGAAGATACCGGAAAGGAGAGCTCGTCGGCGGGACTGGTCAAAGATTCTCTCCGGAGCTAGAAGACAAGATGAGCTAAGCAAAGTGGCTTTTGACGAAGGGTCGACGATAAAGAGAAGGGTGACGGTCAAAGAAGCCGGAGGACGTCGGCGCCCACGATTAAAGAGGACTCCGGTGTCATCTATGATTAAAGTAGCTTTGTAAAGTAGTTTGTCTAGTCAAAGATGCCATTAGGGTTTCTTCCGGTGTAAGCCACCCTCTCCCCTATATAAGGAGAGGGGCAGCCCTTCTTCACGGGCGGGTAACGGGTAGCACGTAGCGAGACCAAAGAGAGATCCGTGTACCGAGAAACTTGTAACCATGTTGAGATCAATGAAGCTAGCGATCTAGTAAAGGGTTCTTCCTCTTGTCTCTCTTCTTGCATACCGGCCTTTGGTTGTGTTCTTGAGGAAAGCATCCGGAAGTTCTTCCCATCTAATCGCAAACCCTCCCCCGAATCCTCATACGTCCATTCGGCCCCAACTTAAGCCATCCTATGGCATCTGCTCGTTCACCACGACGACAATGGAACTTTATATGCATGCTAATGGGAATGTTATTAATATGAATGCTTTGAACACCATTGTTGCTAATGCTATGGAAAATTATAAGCTTGGGGAAGCTGGTTGTGATCTTTTTAGTCCCCCAAGCATTGAGGAGAAAATTTTCTTTGATGATACTTTACATCCTATTTATGATGATTATAATGATAGTGGTCTTTTGGTGCCGCCTACTATGGAGAGTAAATTTTATTATGATTATACTATGCCTCCTACACTTGATGAGAATAATAATGATAGCTACTTTGTTGAATTTGCTCCCACTACAATTAATAAGAATGATTATGCTTATGTGGAGAGTAATGATACTTTTATGCATGTGAATAAGAATGCTTTATGTGATACTTATATTGTTGAGTTTGTTCATGATGCCACTGAAAGTTATTATGAGAGAGGAAAATATGGTTGTAGAAGTGTTCATGTTACTAAAACACCTCTCTATATGCTGAAAATTTTGAAGTTACACTTGTTTTATCTTTCTATGCTTGTTGCATTATGCTTCATGAATTTGTTTATTTACAAGGTTCCTATGCATAGGAAGTGGGTTAGACTTAAATTTGTTTCATACTTGCTTTTTGATGCTCTCTTTTGCTTCAACTCTCATCCTTATGAGTGCATCATTAAAATTGCTGAGCCCATCTTAATGGCTATAAAGAAAGCACTTCTTGGGAGATAACCCATGTCTTTATTTTACTACAGCAATTTTGTTTTATATTTGAGTCTTGGAAGTTGTTACTACTGTAGCAACCTCTCCTTATCTTTATTTTATTGCATTGTTGTTCCAAGTAAAGTCATTTATAGTAAAGTCAATACTAGATTTGGATTACTGCGCAGAAACAGATTTCTTGCTATCACGAATTTCGACCCGCCTCTCTGTAGGTAGCTCAGAAAAATATGCCAATTTACGTGCGTGATCCTCAGATATGTACGCAACTTTCATTAAATTTGGGCATTTTCATTTGAGCAAGTCTGGTGCCTCAATAAAATTCGTCTTTACGAACTGTTCTGTTTTGACAAATTCTGCCTTTTATTTTGCATTGCCTGTTTTGCTATGCTTGATGGATTTTTCTATTCCATTTACTTTCAGTAGCTTTGTGCAATGTCCAGAAGTGTTAAGAATGATTATGTCACCTCTGAACATGTAAATTTTAATTGTGCACTAACCCTCTAATGAGTTGTTTTGAGTTTGGTGTGGAGGAACTTTTCAAGGATCAAGAGAGGGAGATGATATAATATGATCAAGGAGAGTGAAAGCTCTAAGCTTGGGGATGCCCCGGTGGTTCACCCCTGCATATTTTAATAATACTCAAGCGTCTAAGTTTGGGAGGCATCCCCTTCTTCATCGACAACATTATCAGGTTCCTCCCCTGAAACTATATTTTTATTCCGTCACATCTTATGTGTTTTGCTTGGAGCGTCGGTTTGTTTTTGTTTTTGTTTGAATAAAATGGATCCTAGCATTCATTGTGTGGGAGAGAGACACGCTCCGCTGTTTCATATGGACAAATATGTCCTTAGGCTTTACTCATAGTATTCATGGCGAAGGTTGAATCTTCTTCGTTAAATTGTTATATGGTTGGAATCGGGAAATGCTACATGTAGTAATTCTAAAATGTCTTGAATAATTTGATACTTGGCAATTGTTGTGCTCATGTTTAAGCTCTTGCATCATATACTTTGCACCTATTAATGAAGAAATACATAGAGCTTGCTAAAATTTGGTTTGCATAATTGGTCTCTCTAAAGTCTAGATAATTTCTAGTATTGAGTTTGAACAACAAGTAAGACGGTGTAGAGTCTTATAATGTTTACAATATGTCTTTTATGTGAGTTTTGCTGCACCGGTTCATCCTTGTGTTTGTTTCAAATAACCTTGCTAGCCTAAACCTTGTATCGAGAGGGAATACTTCTCATGCATCCAAAATCCTTGAGCCAACCACTATGCCATTTGTGTCCACCATACCTATCTACTACATGGTATTTCTCCGCCATTCCAAAGTAAATTGCTTGAGTGCTACCTTTAAAATTTTCATTCTTTACCTTTGAAATATATAGCTCATGGGACAAATAGCTTAAAAACTATTGTGGTATTGAATATGTACTTATGCACTTTATCTATTATTAAGTTGTTTGTTGTGCGATAACCATGTTCCTGAGGATGCCATCAACTACTCTTTGTTGAATATCATGTGAGTTGCTATGCATGTCCGTCTTGTCTGAAGTAAGGGAGATTTACCACTCATTTAATGGTTAGAGCATGCATAATGTTAGAGAAGAACATTGGGCCACTAACTAAAGCCATGAATCATGGTGGAAGTTTCAGTTTTGGACATATATCCTCAATCTCATATGAGAACATTAATTGTTGCTAAATGCTTATGCATTAAAGAGGAGTCCATTATCTGTTGTCTATGTTGTCCCGGTATGGATGTCTAAGTTGAGAATAATCAAAAGCGAGAAATCCAAATGCGAGCTTTCTCCTTAGACCTTTGTACGAGCGGCATAGAGGTACCCCTTTGTGACACTTGGTTAAAACATGTGTATTGCGATGATAATCCCGGTAATCCAAACTAATTAGGACAAGGTGCGGGCACTATTAGTATACTATGCATGAGGCTTGCAACTTGTAAGATATAATTTACATGATACATATGCTTTATTACTACCGTTGACAAAATTGTTTCTTGTTGTCAAAACCAAAAGCTCTAGCACAAATATAGCAATCAATGCTTCCCTCTGCGAAGGGCCTTTCTTTTACTTTTATGTTGAGTCAGTTCACCTACCTCTCTCTACCTCAAGAAGCAAACACTTGTGTGAACTCTGCATTGATTCCTACATACTTGCATATTGCACTTGTTATATTACTTTACATTGACAATATCCATGAGATATACATGTTATAAGTTGAAAGCAACCGCTAAAACTTAATCTTCCTTTGTGTTGCTTCAATACCTTTACTTTGATTTATTGCTTTACGAGTTAACTCTTATGCAAGACTTATTGGTGCTTGTCTTGAAAGTACTATTCATGAAAAGTCTTTGCTTTATGATTCATTTGTTTACTCATGTCATTACCATTGTTTTGATCGCTGCATTCATTACATATGCTTACAATAGTATGATCAAGGTTATGATGGCATGTCACTCCAGAAATTATCTTTGTTATCGTTTACCCGCTCGGGACGAGCAGGAACTAAGCTTGGGGATGCTGATACGTCTCCGACGTATCGATAATTTCTTATGTTCCATGCCACATTATTGATGATATCTACATGTTTTATGCATACTTTATGACATATTTATGAATTTTCTGGCACTAACCTATTAACGAGATGCCGAAGAGCCGATTCGTTGTTTTCTGCTGTTTTTGGTTTCGAAATCCTAGTAAGGAAATATTCTCGGAATTGGACGAAATCAACGCCCAGGGGCCTATTTTTACACGAAGCTTCCAGAAGACCGGAGGGGAGACGAAGTGGGGCCACGGGGCGCCGCCACACTAGGGCGGCACGGCCTGGGCCTTGGCCGCGTGGCCCTGGTGTGTGGGGCCCTCGTGTGGCCCCGTGACCTGCCCTTCCGCCTACATATAGTCTTCGTCGCGAAACCCCCAGTACCGAGAGCCACGATACGGAAAACCTTCCAGAGACGCCGCCGCCGCCAATCCCATCTCGGGGGATTCAGGAGATCGCCTCCGGCACCCTGCCGGAGAGGGGAATCATCTCCCGGAGGACTCTTCACCGCCATGGTCGCCTCCGGTGATGAGTGAGTAGTTCACCCCTGGACTATGGGTCCATAGCAGTAGCTAGATGGTCGTCTTCTCCTTATGTGCTTCATTGTCGGATCTTGTGAGCTGCCTAACATGATCAAGATCATCTATCTGTAATGCTATATGTTGTGTTTGTCGGGATCCGATGGATAGAGAATACTATGTTATGTTGATTATCAATCTATTACGTATGTGTTGTTTATGATCTTGCATGCTCTCCGTTATTAGTAGAGGCTCGGCCAAGTTTTTACTCTTAACTCCAAGAGGGAGTATTTATGCTCGATAGTGGGTTCATGCCTCCATTAAATCTGGGACGAGTGACGAGAAAGTTCTAAGGTTGTGGATGTGTTGTTGCCACTAGGGATAAAACATTGATGCTATGTCCGAGGATGTAGTTATTGATTACATTACGCACCATACTTAATGCAATTGTCTGTTGTTTGCAACTTAATACCGGAAGGGGTTCGGATGATAACTTCGAAGGTGGACTTTTTAGGCATAGATGCATGCTGGATAGCGGTCTATGTACTTTGTCGTAATGCCCAACTAAATCTCACTATATTCATCATATCATGTATGTGCATGGTCATGCCCTCTCTATTTGTCAATTGCCCAACTGTAATTTGTTCACCCAACATGCTATTTATCTTATGGGAGAGACACCTCTAGTGAACTGTGGACCCCGGTCCATTCTTTTACATTGTATACAATCTACTGCAATACTTGTTCTACTGTTTTCTGCAAACAATCATCATCCACACTATACATCTAATCCTTTGTTACAGCAAGCCGGTGAGATTGACAACCTCACTCGTTTCGTTGGGGCAAAGTACTTTGGTTGTGTTGTGCGAGGTTCCACGTTGGCGCCGGAATCCCCGGTGTTGCGCCGCACTACACTCCGCCACCAACAACCTTCAACGTGCTTCTTGACTCCTACTGGTTCGATTAAACCTTGGTTTCTTACTGAGGGAAAACTTGCTACTGTGCGCATCATACCTTCCTCTTGGGGTTCCCAACGAACGTGTGCATTACACGCCATCAGATCTCCCTCTCCGACAGGGTGCCGAGAAGAGCTTCAGAACCCTCCCGAGCTAGGGTCGGCGATGGCGGCCGCGATGGAACTTTTCGTGGATGGAGGCTTGGGTATTTAGGTTTTTCCCGATCAGATGAATAAATAGGCGGAAGGGCGGGGTCGGTGGACACCCGAGGGGCCCACACCATGCCTAGGCACGGCTAGGGGCTGGGCCGCGCCTAGGGGTGTTGTGGCCACCTCCTGGCTCGGCTCCGTCTCTCCTCTGGATTCCATCTTTGTTACAGTAAAACAGGAACTTCGGCTTTTGTTTCGTCCAATTCCAAGAATATTTCGTGTACAACTTTTTTGAAATAAAAAATAGCAGAAAACAGGAACTGGCACTGTAGCATCTTGTCAACAGGTTAGTTCTAGAAAATACATAAAAGTGCAAGGAAGTGTAAACAAAACATATAAAAATTGGTGTGAAACAAGCATGGAGCATCAAAAATTATAGATACGTTTGCAACGTATCATAGTGTAGGGGTCCAAGATCTTTGAGAGCAAAATATGTACCAAGCTGATGAACAAGGCGATCATCAACAGTAGTAGATGAACTCACAACGATGATGTCATCAACATAAACAAGCAAATAAATAGTAACATACGAGCATCGGAGATTGAAGAAGGACGTATTTTGTGTAGATGAAATAAATCCAAGCTCGGTAGTAGTTAGTTTGACAACAGGGCTAAAAGTACCCGCGTAGTGAAGACCATACCGTTGTTTGAATCGTTTAGCAACAAGACGTGCCTTGTATCTCAAAGAACCATCCGACTTCTTGATTTTGAAAACCCACTTACAATCATTGATATTCACTCCTCAACGAAGAGGAAAAATACGCCAAGTCTTATTTTGTTGTAGCACAGTAAACTTTGCCTCCATGGCAATATGCCAATGTGGAGAAGAGATAGATGCCCAATGGTCCGGAGGTTATGTATGAAGAAGTGAAGTATCAGCAGGAGTACATGTTGCACACCAGCCAATAGTGCCATCTGTATGATTTCTTGGCTTTCGTGTGCCTCGCTCTAGCCCTAAAACCGGGTTCGGGAGGTAGAGGCGAGGCCATCTCCGAAGATGAAGCATACCCAGGTGAATGGGCCACATGCGTAGAAGTAGGCCCGGACGTAGTTGGGCCAGAGGAGCCGGGTAGAGTGGCCCGGTTTGCATGGCTTCCATGAGAGGCATGCAAAGGATCGACATCCAGGGCACATGCGTGATTGACGTCTAGGTTCCTGGCGCGATCGACATCTTCGTTAGGGCATGGCGCGATCCACCCACTGCATCATGGTTCCTGGCGTGATCGACATCCTCGTTAGGGAGTGGTGGGATGACCTAAATGTGAATGCCACTTATCACGTGACACCACGTGATACCTTGACACTGTTGAGACCTTGCTTCATGGATGAAAAATCAATGTTATAGAAAGCTCCACGACATCCCCCTCTAAGAAGAACCTATCTCGCCTCCCGATTCTTATCAAGAAAATACCAAGGGTGAAATTCAAAGAAGACATTATTATCGTATGCAAACCTTTTGACTGAGATGAGATTGCGAGTAATGGATGGAACATGAAGGATATTATTGACTTGCAAAGAGTGTGATGATGTAGGACTAATAGACTTACCAATATTTGTAATGTGCATACCTGTACCGTTGGCTGCTTGGACTTCATCCTTGCGATAGTATGGCTCCCTCAAGATAAGCTTGTTGAGGTTGTTGGTAAAGTGATCTGTCGCTGCAGTATCCACATACCAGCTAGGATCAATTGGATAAGATGAGGTACAACCTGAATGTGTCATGGTGAGTGCACGGAGCTGGGGTTCCATGTTTCTACCATTGTTGCATGCGCCAAGGTAGTCGCTCTGGTATCTTTTGAAGCACAAGGAGGCCACACGACCAGATTTGGAGCTGATTTGACATGGCGTGCGCGTGAACCACCTATGCCACCGGTAGGAGCACCTATCAGACGTGTTGGTGGCGTTCAAGCAGTGTAATGTGGCGAAGGGTTATTGGAGGAAGGCTTCTGGGGCTAAAAGGGCAGACGAACTCTACCTTGTCGAGCAGTGTACTGCGCTGTAGGTACATTAGTGGTCATCTCGGCTCACCTCGTCTCCATGCGTTGCTCCACGTTTAGCAATTGCGCATAGACAACGCGCATTGACATGGGGTCCCATATTGGATGATCTGAGATGCGATCGACGATGCCATCATACTCACTACGGATACCCCAGAGCAGGAACACATAATACTCACTATGGATACCGCAGAGCAGGAACACATTGAATTCTTCAAGGTAGAGAGGTTGTAGATTTATTGCACTGTATCAGCTAGGGACTTCACCTTGTTGAAGTAGATAGCAACCGACGTGTCAAGCTTCTTGACCTTTTGGAGGACTCCACGTATCTGCATGACGTGAGTCGTAGACTGTGAAGAGAAGTTGGATTCTAGGGTTTCCCATGCGTCCATCGACATAGTAGCAAGCATGACCACCCCAATGATGCTCTCGGTAAGAGAGGAGACGATGGCACACATGATTGACTGGACCTGCTAATGCCAAGCAGAGTAAAGATAATTAATAATAGTAGGGAGAACACCACATTTGGTAGCCGCCGTGATATTCATGATATTGGTGGACGGGCAAGGCAAGGTGCCATCGACGAACCCGTAGATGAGGTTGCTCGGTAAGATCAGAACCATCTGGGTGCGCCAGTAAGATAATTGCCGGAGGTGGGGAAAATTGTGATCCGATTCTCCAACGAGATCGTCGTCATGGGGATCCGGGACACCATGGTGGATCCCCTGCTCGTGGTGAGGCCGGTGTTGGGGGATTGCGCGGATCATGTAGTGCCGGAGCTCTTGTAGGAGCCGGATATGTCGAAGGTGGTAGATCAAGACGGCAAGGTCGACATTGGGTAGGGGCGGAAGCGGATCGATCGAGCACGATTGACGCCATGGCTTTGAAACCATTATAGACTTTGTATCGAGGCTAGGGTTTAAGGGTTGTATCACAGGATTCGTGGTTCCATTATATAGTGTAGGTACAGGGGGTACCGAGTACAATACAAGTCATATGTGGTTGGTTTTTATACACTACCATACCGTGTGTACATATACACAGATAAATCTACCATTCTTCATGACTTCTACGACATCCATACAATCTCAATTCACCTCTATTCGGTTACACCCTATCCCGCCAAGATAATCCCATCAAGACGCTCTCGCTTCTGTAGTAGAAGGGTTCAAATTAAATAAAAGGTATGGCACAACAACTTGCGGATATAAAGAAGCCACGGCATTCCGAATAGTTGCACTTGTATTTCGAGTACATGAGTCAATGAAAAAGCCTGCATCAACATTAAGCTTGGCAAAGTCTTTGTCGTGGTTTAACAACCCAACCATGCTGGACAAAGCCAGTCTTTTTTTTTTGCTTTCTCTAGGATAATTTATAGTTAGAGTTGATAGCATGAACTGTTATGGCTAGTGATTACTCCACCTCTTCTCGTGTTGCTTGGCGCCTTTCCCACCATATGTACCAATACACCAGTTTTTTGTGAAATGCCAGGATACAAAGTATTCCATCATCCCTCTCTTCAATGGAATATTAAGATACGTTGTGCATCAATCAGCCATAAAACTCTCTTTATAAGCTCTTCATCCCACTGATCAGTCTTCACATCAATAAGTTCTGAAACTTTTGTGTAAACAATATTACGTCTTCTTGTCGCAATTTTCCAATTTAGACTGGGTCATCCCATATATGTATTTATGATTCATCTACAACTCTCCACATATGGTCTCTTTTGAAGGTTTGAATGTTCGTCATACTTACGTTGTGCATCAATCAGCCAGAAAACTATATTTATAAGCTCTTCATCCCACTGACCAGTCTTCACATCAATAAGTTCGGAAAAATTGTGTAAATAATATGGGCCATCCCATATATGTATTTAAGATCCATCTCCAACTCTCCACATATGGTCTCTTTTGAAGGTTTGAATGCCCCCCCCCCCCCCCCCTTTATTTGGTACCTCCTGATATTAATATATTATCAAAAAAATAGGAGCTCCCGTTCTTTAGTCGACAATCCAGAAGATCTCCTGATGTGCATATGTTTTTGTTCTTCATCATCTCCCAATTAGAATAAGGATATTACAGTGATTATCATGTTAATAATTTATTTGGGTAGCTCGAAGACTGGCATAGCATACACAAGAATAACTTGAATGATATCTTAAAAAAACTTCCTCTTTATTTGGTTTACTCCTTTTTCATAAAACTTTGTCTGATTTATTCTGTAACCGGGAAAAATCAACGGGTAACCAAATCACAGGCTATCTAGGACATCATATACATGGACACGAGAAGAAAGGAGACGCCTCACAGGGAGCTAGAGCGGAGCCCGCGGTCGATGTGAGAAGACAAGGAAGGAAGAAGAGAGAAAGGAATATGCTCGTGTGTGTGTGTGTGGATGTACCATCCTAGTTATCAGCATCATATCAACAGCAACTCAATAAAAGGACCCGGCAGAGACCAGCTGATGTGATTTCCATCCGGAGAAAAGGGGGACGGCAGAGCACCAAGTAGCAAACAATCCTCTCGTTTTCTGCTTAGCCCGATCTACCAATCCAAGTCACTTACTCCTCTACAAAGAATGAGAACAAACGGTCGTCCAGGACGGCACCAGGAAAGCAACATTGCAAAAGGACAACACAAACACAATCACAAAATGTGTCGGTATGTGTGTGTCTTTCCATGACATGGCTAACCTTTGGATGCACGTTTGGACGAGATGCCACGTGGATTCCCTATGGATAATAGTTTGTGCATTGCAGGTACATGTTCTGTAGATCAATGTTTGTGAATCCATCTTGTTTTGTGTCTTGCCTCTAGCTATCAGATACCTTCTCCTCAGCTGTGACTTCGGGCGAGATGCCACGTGTAGTCCTAGTCGTCTCTCGAGATCGAGCTGAGAGGGGCGGGATACTCTGAGCATTGCGGAACACATTCTCTGGATCAATGGCGGTCTTCGCGCGGACGAGGCGGTCGTAGTTGCTCAAGAAATACCTCTCGCCCCAACTCCTCGCCGCCTCGACTTGTGGGTTGGGAATACCGCCTTCGTCTATCCTTGGAACAGACCAGGTGTTGGTTCCTAGATCAAGGTCAAGATAGTTGATGTACGCCGTTCTTGGACTGCTCGACACGAATGGTCCCATCAAGTCGTAGAATCGTCGCAACCAATCCATGTACTCCTCGCTGTGGCCGTCGTCATCCGACATCCACTCGATCAGGTACTGGATTCCGTGGATGTTGCCCTTGCGATGCGGGAACGGCAGGTCGGCGGCGCCGAACCGGTCCATGGCTCCGCCGTAGGGGTCCAGGATGACGTACGCCTTGGGCTGCCTGGACAGGAACTCCACGGCTCCGGTCAACTCGTCGATGGCCATCGGGCGGCGCACGAAGTCGGACTTCGCCTTGAAGTAGTTCTTCCCGTGGAGCACCCGGTCCATGAGGTCTGACACGGAGCTCCCATCGGGCAGGCCCGCGAAGAACACCACGGACTCGATCCAGCTCATCTCTTTCGGGCTCAGGTCCGACAGCCCGATCTCGGGGAACCGTGCGGCGAGTATCTCCGTCGCTTCGTGGCTCGGCCCGAGGTAGAACCCTTTGAACGTTACGGAGATGCACGTCCGGTCCGACTCCGGCAGGCCGGCTCCCACGAATGCCGAGAGGTAGAACTCGTCGGGGAGCGACGGCGAGACGTGCTGCCACTTGGAGACCAGACGCGCCACCGAAGCCACGGTGCCCGGACGGTTGACGACGAACGCCGTGACGCGCTCCGGCACCGTGCTGAGCTGGACGCGCCACGCGTAGACAGCGCCCCAGGCGCCGCCCCCGCCACCGCGGATCGCCCAGAAGACGTCCTCGCCCATGCCGTCCCTGTCCAGGACGCGGCCGTCGGCGTCCACCAGCACGGCGTCGATCACGTTGTCCCCGGCGAGCCCGTACTTTCGTGACAGCAGCCCGAACCCGCCGCCGGCGATGTGGCCGCCGGAGCCCACCGTGGGGCACGACCCAGCAGAGAAGGCGAGCGTCCGGCTGGACTCGGCGATGGCGTGGTAAACCTGCCCGAGCGTCGCGCCGGACTGGACCCACGCCGTGCGCGACCCGGCGTCGACCTGGACGCGGTCGAGCGCCACTAGGTCGACGACGACGAAGGCGCCATCGCCAACACCGTCGGTGGTGTAGGAGAGGCCCTCGTAGCTGTGGCCGCCGCTGCGGAGGCGCACCAACAGCTCGGACTCCCGCGCGCACCGCACGGCGGCGCGCAGCTCGGCTAGCGATGCCGGGACCACCACGGCGGCAGGCCCTCGACTAGCGTCCGCGCACTCGGCCGCGAACCGGAGGTTCTGGACGGAGAAGGCCAGCGCGGCGCTGTACGCGGGCGACTGGCGCGTCGTGACGTTGTGCACGCCGGCGGCCGCGAGGCAGGACGTGATCAGGGCGCCTGCATCGTCATCGTCGTCTCCGACGCCGCCGTGTGCTGCGGCCTGCATGGCGAGGAGGCGGAGCAGAAGAGAGTAGAGCAGAAAGGTGATGGCCATGGCCTGAGAGAAGAGAAGGTGGCTAATAAGTGGAGCGTGGACTGTGGGAGTGTGACGATGTGCCCGAGGGTTTATATGTGCGCGCGCCAGTGACGGCTGAGGCTTTTGTTGCTATACCCGGCCGGCGTGATTAGTTAAGGATTGATTAGCACTGATCGATCGATGTGGCCGGCAGGCGGTGTTTGTGTTCTTGTGCACGATCAACTGATGCATGCATTTAAACTGAATAATGGTACATTTAACCCGTGACCTGGTTCAAAAGGTTAGGTCAAAAGGGATCAAATGGTCCATTAGTTTGTAGGGTTTAGTGAGCCAAGTAAAACTTGAGGGAAGGGACGGAGACGGGGGGCGGGGGGGGGGGGGGGGGGGGCTGCGTCCCGTATGCTCATGATTTTTCTTTGAATAGAAGCCATGGCAGCTTCTTATTTGTGTGATTTTAGCTAGTTTTCCCCCCTTATACTTCATTCCTGGCTCCGCTCCTGATGGAAAATATAAGCCAAGTGAAAAGTTTGTGTGTGCGTGTGTGTGGGGTGCTCTTTTTTACAAAAGTTTCATTTGTAGTTCATTTTCGGAAACTCAAAACTAATGTGGCATAAACCATATTTGAAATTTTTTAGAAAAAAATACATATGTAGAGGGATATGTTTTATGTGTGCACGTAAAGTTTCACATAATAGCGACATTTTTTGTATGGAAAAAATATAAATAAACAAAAATATGTCGGCTTTGGCTGAAACAACTTTGTGAGTATGTAACATGTTAAGATATACAAGCAAAATATTTTTGTATTTATTTAACATTTTAAAATACATTTCAAATAAAGGGTGCATATGCACCGGGTGCAGAAACACCATGTTCGTTCATTTAATTTTTAATTCAAAATCTAAAATAAAAATCATAAGATGAGTTATAAGTGGGACTTTGATAAGATCTTGCTTGCATCTCTAGGCATAATCAAGTGAGAGAGACGCTAGCTAGCCCTGTGTTTCCGGAGGTGGCATTTTGGCACACGCGTGCATATGCACCCATTATAGAAAATAATAAAAAACAATTTTAGAAATGTCAAAAAAATCTGACATAAAAATTTTCTTATACATTGTGACATCCTATGTTCGTTCACAAGTTTTCGTGGAAAAATAACATTTTGTGTGGTGTGTACAAAAAAGACAAAAAAATGTCCTATACGTAGTCGTATTACAGCATTAAAATTTGTCTTTTTTACAGGAGCCACAGAAAAATGTTTTTTCTTTTGAAAACTTGTGTACCAACATAAAATATCTAGATGTACATGTAAAAATTTAGTTTAGAATTTTTTAATACTTTGAAATGTGGATTCACATAATGGGAGCATATGCTCCTATAAGCCAAAGTGCATTTCCCTGTGTTTCCTCGTTTCTCCGTACAATATCGCTATGAACGTTGTGGCACTAAATTAATGCGAACGGTTGCCGCTGCCCATATAGTATAAGGCATCGCTGTCAGGGTCAGCATCCACATTAGTCGAATCTTGTTAATTTTTTGTCAAATATGGCTTGTCGTTAAGAACGAGATTGCAAACTGCCATTCTCAAGAAGGTGGCGTACGTTAGTGAGACTGGCGAGAAGAGTCGTCTGACATCGGTCGAAACGGTGGGTTTTGGAGGGGTTTTCAGGGCGGCGGACGGATAAAGCTGCTAACTCGTCAATCGCCATCCATCGACAAGCTCCCGTCTTGTTAATCTTTCTTCAGCCGGCAGAGGCGCAAAGCTGAGCTAAAAAAACGCACCACCTTCAGAGCATCCCCACTCGTTTGGGCTCCCCACGCCCAAATCCGGCGAAATTTAGCGCTGGATGGATGTAGTTTTTGGCCTGGGGAGGCCCATTTTTCCAGCCGCGAGCCCATGGACGCGCACCCACCGCGTGCATAGCGACGGCGCAGTCACCGGGAAGGGCAATCGTCGGAGTTCTCTCGACGCATTGAACCGTCGCGAAGTGGACTGGAGAGCCGAAACGACTCGTCGGAAACGGTCGAAGTGGCCTCGATGCGAGAACCGCCGTAATGGAGCACGAACTCCGCGGAAGAGCAACCGCCGCTCTCTTTCGTCGAGAGACCTACATAAACGGTTTTCGACGGGCTGAGCCATTCATCTGTTCTCTCGTCACCATCCTCCGTCAACCATGAGCGATATCTCTTGGCCATCGGACACCGACAGCGAGGGGAGCCGCCTGGATGGCGCCATTGGTGGGATCCAGCTGCATCGTCCAGCAGCGACGATTCCCCCCGCCGGCCAGCGAGGACGAGTGGGACGACGAGGAGGAGGACGAAGAGGCCGTGGAGCAGGCCGAGGAAGAGGCCGAGGAAGAGGAGGAGGAGCAGGAGCAGGAGGAGGAGCAGGAGGAGGAGGGCGAAGAGGCCGACGACGAGGAGGACTCAACTTCCTCCGACTCGGAGGACTCAACTTCCTCCGACGAGGAGGCGACGAGCCGGAAGCGTCGCCGCGACGACGATGAGGCGGGGCCTTCTAAGAAGAAGAAGGTAGTTTAGTTTAGTTTTATATGTAATTTTTATGTTTATTCGAATTTTATATTCGAAATATATATATAATCTATCTATGTTACTAGAGAGTTCAAAGCTTTCGTTCGACGAGGGTATTGCCGTAGATCGGGAAGACGAGGGTTTTGCCGTAGATCGGGAAGACGAGGGTTTTGCCGTAGATCGGGAAGACGAGGTTTTGCCGTAGATCGGAGGCCATTGTCGCCGACAAGTTGGGGCCACGCGCGCTTTCGTTTCGTCCGGAGTCCCCGAGAGCTCCCCGGGGGGCCGGGGGGGCGTGGGATCGCCGGACGAATTTAGGCCCAAATCCGGACGAAAACGAGGAACCGGGGGCGCGACTGAGCCGAATTTCGCCGTCCGGATGGAAAAAACGCTCGCCGGGGGCCTCGTCGGGGGGACGAGTGGAGATGCTCTCAGTCCTTCACTCTCCCTCTCCTTCGTCTTGCTATTATGTACTTTATCTTTGCCTCCGCGAGCGGGCAGTTGATAATCAAACTCAAAGAAAAGCTGCAGTTGACACAGTTAAGAGCATCTCCAGTCGCGTCCCCCAAACGATGTCCGGGCAAAGCGCTGGATTAGTCGTTTGGGGGACGTCCGGACAAAATTTTCGTTTGGAGAAGGTCCCTTTTCTAGCCGCGTCCCCCAAACGCGACCTCCAAACAAAAAGTAAGTGTAAAGTCGTGTCCGGCGTCCCCGGTAGAGACTATATACACAGGGGATGGGCTAGGGACGCCGGACAATATTTGGAGTACGTCCGGACCGAAGCGGCCTTTGGGGCATGCGACTGTGACGTTTTTTTTGCCGGCGTCCCCCAAATCTCTTTGGGGGACGCTTTGGGGAACGCGACTGGAGATGCTCTAAGTTCAAAAGAGGTGGCTGTTTATTAAACTATGGCTTTTAGGCAGAGATTAATTAATTACGGAATTGCTAAGTTTCAGCTACGTAGGTTATGTCTTAGTCACGTGCTCCACCGTTCGATTTTGTTTCTGCTTGAAGATTCGTGTTTCCTGTTGTTTGCATTTTATTTAGATCCGCACTGAAATATACTAATGTTATTCGACTGAGACATAAGTTAAATCTCAGTCGACTGAGCCTTAAAAACCCAGTTAGTTAATCAATGCTACATGGTAAAATATAATGGTTATGGCTCCATAGTCGCATTGGGGTCCAATATGGGCACTCTGTGTCCATTCACGTTAGACATGGCATTTTAAGCTTTTAATCGAGATCTATTATGAGGTGGCGAAGTTAGTGATTGCGTTTGTTGAAATATATTTTATATTTTATGATGCTATGTATCTGTTATTGTCTATTCGACGGTATCCCGGAGGAGGAGTCCTCACGGAGGGGCGAAGAAGTAGGGGACATAGGACGGAGAGCACTCGGGACGGTGATACGCGATTTACCCAGCTTCGGAACACCTGCTCGAGGACAGGGTCTACTGCTGCTTGTCTGAATTATTATCTGGGCGCTTTCGCGTTGTTACAATGAGTTGTGATTGTGCCTTTAGGGCTCCCAGGATCCGGTTATAAAGACGCCCGGATCTACGGTTTACACGGAGAGTCCTAGCCGGAACAAGATACCTAACTACGGAATATTCATTGTCGTGCACGTCAAGGATCCACCTAGATCTAACCTTGTCGTCATGGATCCGGATACTTCATGGGCCTCCATGGATCCGCCTACTTTTATAGGTCAGTTGGGATCCGGCTCCTGTTCCTGGGCTGGACTTCATCCATCTTCTATCAAGAGCAACTAGGCACCCGGTGGGCCATATGCCACACCACCATCTGTGGGCCACCCGGGCTTGCCGGATCATGACCATGTCGTTAGCATACCCATAAAGTATACCCACAACAGTAGCCCCCGAAAGTTCTTCAAGATTCATCATTTCTCCGCCTAGCTCCGTTCGGATCCGAAGAAAATCTCGAAGAGCTTTCCAAAACTTCATGGTTTTCGACTTCATTCAATCGGAAATCATTTGTTCTTCTGTAATGGTAACTTAGCAGATTTTTCGCCCACGTCGCACATAACTTCCTCTTTTCCCGCGCTAAATTTTCGGAACTGCGAATCTTTGCCGGAAAAATCGGAGACGTGCATTTAGATCACTGCCGCTTCAATTTCACCGCATTTGACCTAGGACACGTGGCGGAAATCCAATGGTGCGACCGTTCCGTTCCCACCGTAGGATCCGGCATATGAATCTCCCCGTGAGGTCTATAAATACCCCATCCGCACGGTCAGTTCCATTCTTTCACCTCTCCTCACCACTTCGTCTTCAACCTCGTGCCAGCGCTGCCCGACGGATCTTGCGCTGACGAGCTCCTCCCCGAAAACGCCGCCGCTCCAAGGTCCGCCTCAACCCAAGCTAAACGTGTTTGATCGGGAAATGAGCTCCGCCACCGATTCGTGGTCTCGCCGGAGGTCAACGCACCAAGCCCGAGTCCTCTACCTTCGTCGGCGCCACGGGGAACCTCGACGTCATTGCCGGTAAGTCCACCCGACTTGGAGAAGATAGACATCAGTAGGATCTGGTACTTAAGTTTTCGTTATTATGCCTACAGCCGGAAACATGTCTGATAGCTCCCCTAAGTACACCGATAGTTCTCCGTGTAGCCCATCCACCAAACTCAGTGGAACCAACCTTCATCGAACCCTTAGCGTTCGTACCTCCCAAAATTTCCGACATAAGATTAGCTCAACCTTACTCCGCCTCTTCCAGCAACCTCCTCGGAAGAATTCTGACTTTATAAGAAATTCAAGAAGAGTTAGAAGGGCAAGCTCACATGGCCGCTAAAGTCCATGAGACAGAAATGAAGAAGGCTTCCAAAGCTAGGAACAGCGAAGGGGAGAAATCTAGTGGTGGCCCTGCGACGTCATCAAGTCGGAGCTCAAGGCCTTCAAGAAGGAAGGGCTTGTGGCTCCGGATTCCTGGAGTTTCACCAAGGACTCCATCACCCCGACTCCGGCACCTGACAAGCGGGTCTTCACCAAGGCGTGGGTGGAGCGAAGCCTCTCGCTTCCGCCCTCGGAGTTCTTCCTTTCAGTGCTCAGCACCTACGGGCTCCAGCCGCACAACATCTGCCCCAACTCCTTGATGGGTTCGTTGCATGGAAAACAAAAAATTTCTACCATGAACATAAACAAAAACCAAGATCCAATACAGGAAGAAGCAAGATCTAATCTACCAAGATCGAAGCAATGAGAAGATTGCGAGACTAACCCTCGAAGATTCCAAAGCCTATGAGATTAGATCTCGTTGTTGATCGTGCTGCAATCCGGCATCACTTCCGTACTCGGTCGTGCGTACGGTGTCGATGAAGCCCGTCCTCTCCCTGTTCCAGCGGGCAGCGGAGGTGTGGTAGATCTCCTCGGAATCCCAGCAGCACGACGACGTGGTGGTGGTGGTGGAGGAGAAAAGCTGCAGGGCTTCGCCTAAGCCGGAGCAGACTATCGGTGGGAGAGAGAGGCGGCCAGAGGTCAAGGGGTGAAGGAGAGCTGCGCCCCATGCACCCTCCCCTCTTTATATAAGGGGGGGTGCGGCCAGGGATGGCTTGGACCCACCTCCAAGCCCTATGGCCGTTGGCCAAGATGGGGAAAGGGGAAAAACTTCCCCCCCAAGTTGATCCCCCCTAGGGTTTTGGGGAAACCCTAGGGGTTTGACCGGCTGGGCCTTGGGGGGCATGTGCCCCTGGCCCATTAGGCTAGGGAGCATCCCCTCGGCCATGCTAGGCCTCCTAGGGTCGTGGGCCCACTGGTGGGACCCCCAGAACCTTCTAGAACCTTCCCGGTCTTCCACCGAAAAAATCCCGAACTTTTCCGAAACCTATAAATCAACTTCGCGTATATGAATCTTATTCTCCGGACCATTCCGGACCTCCTCGTGATGTCCTGGATCCCATCCGAGACTCCGAACAAACTTCGGTCTCCATCTCATATTCTGAATCTACTTATGCGACATCGAACCTTAAGCGCGTCACCCTACGGTTCGTGAACTATGCAGGCATAGTCGAGACTCCTCTCCGACCAATAACCAATAGCGGGATCTGGAGATCCATAATGGCTCCCACACATTCAACGATAACTTAGTGATCGATTGAACCATTTGCATACGATACTGATTCCCTTTGTCACACGATACTTTACTTATCCGAGGTTCGATCATCGGTATCTCCATACCTAGTTCAACCTCGTTACCGACAAGTACTCTTTACTCGTACTGTGGTATGTCATCTCTTGTGATCCAGTCACATGCTTGCAAGCTAATTAGACGACATTCCACCGAGAGAGCCCAGAGTATATCTATCCATCATCAGGATGGACAAATCCCACTCTTGATCCATATGCCTCAACTCACACTTTCCGAATACTTAATCCCATCTTTATAACCACTCATTTACGCAATGGTGTTTGATGTAATCAAAGCATCCTTCCGGTGTAAGTGATTTACATGATTTCATGGTCGAAGGACTAGGTAACTATGTATCGAAAGCTTATAGCAAGTTGAACTTAATGACTTGATCTTATGCTACGCTCATTTGGGTGTGTGTCCATTATATCATTCATCCAATGACATAACCTTATTATTAATAACATCCAATGTTCATGATCACGAAACCATGATCATCTATTAATCAACAAGCTAGTTATACAAGAGGCTTACTAGGGACTCCTTGTTGTTTACATAACACACATGTATCAATGTTTCGGTTAATACAATTATAGCATGGTATGCAAACATTTATCATAAACAAAGATATTATAATAACCACTTTATTATTGCCTCTTGGGCATATCTCCAACAGTCTCCCACTCACACTAGAGTCAATAATCTAGATTACATTGTAAGGTACCTAACACCCATGGCATTCTGGTGTTGGTCATGCTATGCCCTAGGGAGAGCTTTAGTCAATGGATCTGCCACATTCAGATCTGTGTGTACTTTGCAAATCTTTACTTCACAACCTTCGATGTACTCGCGAATCGAATGAAAACACAGCTTGATATGCTTTAGCTTCTTGTGTGACCTTGGTTCTTGTGCATTGGCGATGGCACCCATGTTGTTACAATAGATGACTAATGGGTCCAATGCACTAGGAACCACACCAAGCTCAACAATGAACCTCTTCATCCATACCGCTTCCGATGAAGCCTCCGAAGCCGCTATGTATTCAGATTCAGTTGAAGACTTCGCCACCGTGCACTCCTTGGAACTCATCTAGCTTACTGCAACACCATTCAGTATAAACACGTACCCAGACTGAGACTTAGAGTCATCAGGATCAGTGTTCCAACTTGCATCGGTGTAACTGGTTACAACGAGCTCTTGGTCACCGCCATAACAAAGAAACATATCCTTAGTCCTTTTCAAGTACTTCAGGATATTCTTGACCGCTTTCCGAGTGTTCCATTCATGGATCACTCGATATCCGCTGGTCAAACTAACAGCATGTGCGATATCCGGTCTAGTACACGAGCATGGCATACATGATAGAGCCTACTGCCGAGGCATAGGGGATCTTGTTCATCCTCTCTCTTTCTTCTGCCGGAGCCGGACCTTGAGTTTTACTCAAGACCTTACCTGGCAACATAGGCAAGAACCCTTTCTTGCTTTCATCCATTCTAAACTTGTTTAGAATCTTGTCCAGGTATGTACTCTGTGAAAGCCCTATTAGGCGTCTTGATCTATCTCTATAAATCTTGATGCCTAAAATGTACGCTGCTTCACCAAGGTCTTTCATTGAAAAACACTTATTCAAATAACTTTTAACACTGCTTAGTAGTTCTATATCATTTCCAATCAATAATATGTCATCTACATATAATATCAAGAACGCTACAGATCTCCCACTCACTTTCTTGTAAATACAGGCCTCACCATGAGTCCGTATAAACCCGAAGTCTTTGATCACCTGATCAAAGCGTCAGATCCAACTCCGGGATGCTTGCTTCAGTCCATAAATGGAACGCTGAAGTTTGCATACCTTGTCAGCATTTTTACGATCGACAAAACCTTTAGGTTGTACCATATACAACTCTTCCTCAATATCACCATTAAGGAACGCCGTTTTGACATCCATCTGCCAAATCTCATAGTCGAAAAATGCAGCTATTCCTAACAAAATCATCACAGACTTTAGCTTCGCTACAGGTGAGAAAGTCTCATCGTAGTCAACTCCTTGAATTTTTCGGAAACCCTTTGCGACAAGTCGAGCTTTATAGACAGTAATATTACCATCAGCATCTATTTTTCTTTTGAAGATCCATTTATTCTCGATAGCCTTGCGGCTATCAGGTAAGTCTACCAAAGTCCATACTTGGTTATCATACATGGATCCCATTTCGGATTTCTTGGCTTCTTGCCATTTGTTGGAATCTGGGCTCATCATCGCTTCTTCATACGTCGCAGGGTCTTCATCATTGTTGTCCACAATCATGACATTTAGACAGGGATCATACCAATCAGGAGTGGTACGTTCCCTCGTCGATCTACGAGGTTCAATAGCTTCCTCGTTCGAAGTTTCATGATCATCATCATTTGCTTCCTCTCCTATCGGTGCAGGCTGCACAGGAACATCTTCCGGCACTACGCTACTCTGATCTACGAGAGAAGGTTCATTAACCTCGTCGAGTTCTACTTTCCTTCCAGTCACTTCTTTAGTGAGAAACTCCTTCTCAAGAAAGGATCCGTTCTTGGCAACAAAGATTTTTCCTTCGGATCTGTGACAGAAAGTGTACCCAATAGTTTTTTTAGGGTATCATATGAAGACGCATTTCTCCACTTTGGGTTCTAGCTTGTCAGGTTGTAACTTCTTTACATAAGCTTCGCAACCCCAAACTTTAAGGAACGACAACTTAGGTTTCTTTCCAAACCATAATTCATACGGTGTCGTTTCAACGGATTTAGATGGTGCCCTATTTAAATTGAATGTGGCTGTCTATAATGCATAACCCCAAAATGATAATGGCAAATCAGTAAGAAACATCATAGATCGAACCATATCCAAGAGAGTTCGATTATGATGTTCGGACACACCATTACGCTGTGGTGTTATCGGCGGTGTCAACTGTGAAAGTATTCCGCATTTCTTTAAATGCATGCCAAACTCATAACTCAGATATTCGCCTCCGTGATTAGAATGCAGAAACTTAATCTTCTTGTTACGTTGATTTTCTACTTCACTTTGGAATTCCTTAAACTTGTCGAAAGTTTCGGACTTATGTTTCATAAAGTAAATATACCCATATCTACTCAGATCATCCGTGAAGGTTAGAACATAACGATAACCACCGCGCGATGCCACACTCATTGGTCCGCACACATCGGTATGTATGATTTCCAACAAGTCTATAGCTCGCTCCATTGTACCAGAAAATGGAGTCCTAGTCATTTTTCCCATTAGACATGCTTCGCATCTATCAAGTGATTCAAATTCAAGTGACTCAAGAAGTTCATCGGAATGGAGTTTCTTCATGCGCTTCACTCCAATATGACCAAGACGACAGTGCCACATATAAGTAGAATTATCATTCAATTTAATTCGCTTAGCATCAATGTTATGAACATGTGTATCACTACTATCGAGATTTAACAAGAATAAACCATTCAACTCAGGCGCATGACCATAAAAGATATTACTCATATAAATAGAACAACCATTATTCTCTGATTTAAACGAATAACCGTCTTGCATTAAACAAGATCCAGATATAATGTTCATGCTCAACGCAAGCACCAAATAACAATTATTGAGGTTTAAAACTAATCCCGAAGGTATATGTAGAGGGAGCGTGCCGACAGCGATCACATCGACCTTGGATCCATTTCCAACGCGCATCGTCACCTCGTCCCTCGCCGGGCTTCGTTTATTCCGCAACTCCTGTTTCGAGTTACAAATGTGAGCAACCGATCCAGTATCAAATACCCAAGCACTACTATAAGAACCAGTAAGATAGACATCAATAACATGTATATCAAATATACCTTTCTTCTTGATGAGGCCGTTCTTCAGATCAGCCAAGTATTTGGGGCAATTACGCTTCCAGTGCCCCTTCTCCTTGCAGTAATAGACACAGTATCAGGCTTACGGCCAGCCTTGGGCTTCTCAGGAGGCACAGCAACTTTCTTGCCGCCCTTCTTGAAGTTGCCCTTGTTGTTAGGCTTGCCCTGCTTCTTGAAACTGGTGGTCTTGTTGACCATCAACACTTGGTGCTCTTTCTGTATCTCCACCTCAGCAGATTTTAGCATGGAGAAGAGTTCGGGTAACTCTTTGTTCATGTTCTGCATGTTGTAGTTCATCACAAAGTTCTTGTAACTAGGTGACAGTGATTGGAGTACACGATGAATACCCAGCTGGTTAGGAATCACAATCCCCAAGTCACTGAGCTTCTTCGCGTGCCCAGACATCTTGAGCACGTGCTCGCTAATGGAGCTACCCTCTTCCATCATGCAGCCAAAGAAGTGTTTCGAGGCCTCATAGCTTTCCACGACCGCATGAGTTTCAAAGATAGCTTTTAGCTCATGGACCAGCTCATAAGGATCGTGGTGCTCAAAACGCTTTTGGAGCTCCGCCTCTAGGCTGCAAAGGATGGCACACTGAACTTGAGAGTACTGAATTACCCGAGTCTCATAAACATTCTTTACATCCTCAGATACTGCAGGTGGTGGTGGGGGACCTAGCGATGCTTCGAGCACATATTGCAGATTTCCACCATTGAGGAAAATCCTCACATGACGGAACCAGTCGGTGAAGTTGCTACCATTGCTTTTAAGCTTTTATTTCTCTAGGAACTGGTTAAAACTGATGGAGGGGGACGCCATGATCTACAACATATTTGAAAAGAGTTTAGACTAAGTTTATGATAAATTGAGTTCAAATTTTAATTCTTAAATTAACTAGGTGAACTTCCACTCAAAACAACATCCCTCGCATTGTCTTAGTGATCACACGAACCAAATCCACTAAACAAGTCCGATCTTCACGAGAAAAGATGTAGCTTCAAAGGCGAACACTCAAAGTGTTCATCATATCATTCATATGACTCATGCTCTACCTTTCGGTATCCCGTGTTCCGAGACCATGTCTGTACATGCTAGGCTCGTCAAGGCAACCTTAGTATCCGTGTGTGCAAATCTGGCTTGCACCCGTTGTATGCACATGTAGAATCTATCACACCCGATCATCACGTGATGCTTCGAAACGACAAGTCTTAGCAACGGTGCATACTAAGGATGAACACTTTATTATCTTGATATTTAGTGAGAGGGATCATCTTATAATGCTACCGTCGCGATCTAAGCAAAATAAGATGCATAAAGGATTAACATCACATGCAATTCATAATGTGTGATATGATATGGCCTTTCTTCTTGTGCTTTTGATCTCCATCTCTAAAGCAGGGACATGATCTCCATCATCACCAGCATGGCGTCAATGTTAGTGGCGCCGCTTCATGGTTGTCCATCACTTATAGCTAATATAACAACTACTTGAAATAAAGCTATTACATGATGAATAGACACGCAGGTCTTTAACAAAAATTAAAGACAACCATTAGGCTCGTGTCGGCTGCCATAATACAATAATGAACATCTCATACATCAAATATAATCATCATCACATGGCCATATCACATCACCAAACCCTGCAAAAACAAGTTAGACGCCTCTAATTTGGTTTGCATATTTTACGTGGTTTAGGGTTTTCGAGTGTGATCCAATCTACCTACGAACATGAACCACAACGGTGATACTAGTGTTGTCAATAGAAAGAGCAAATTGAATCTTCACCATGGTGGGAGAGACAGACACCCGCAAAGCCACTTATGCAATACAAGTTGCATGTCAAGCGTGGAGCAAGTCTCATGAGACGCGGTCATGTAAAGTTAGCCCGGGCCGCTTTTCATCCCACCATCCCGCAACAGGCAAAGTACACTAACTAAAAACAACAAAAGCATCAACGCCCACAAAAACCATTGTGTTCTACTCGTGCAACAGATCTATGCATAGACATGGCTCTGATACCACTGATGGGTTCGTTGCATGGAAAACAAAAAAAATCTACCCTGAACATGAACAAAAACCAAGATCCAATCTAGGAAGAAGCAAGATCTAATCTACCAAGATCGAAGCAACGAGAAGATTGCGAGACTAACCCTCGAAGATTCCAAAACCTATGAGATTAGATCTCGTTGTTGATGTAGTCGATCGTCTGTGCTGCAATCCGGCAGCACTTCCGTACTCGGTCGTGCGTATGGTGTCGATGAAGCCCGTCCTCTCCCTGTTCCAGCAGGCAGCGGAGGTGTGGTAGATATCCTCGGAATCCCAGCTGCACGACGGCGTGGTGGTGGTGGTGGAGGAGAGAAGTTGCAGGGCTTCGCCTAAGCCGGAGCAGACTATCAGTGGGAGAGAGAGGCGGCCAGAGGTCAAGGGGTGAAGGAGGGCTGCGCCCCCTGCCCCCTCCCCTCTTTATATAGGGGGGTGCGGCCAGGGATGGCTTGTCCCCTCCTCCAAGCCCTATGGCCGGCGGCCAAGATGGGGAAAGGGGAAAAACTCCCCCACCCCCCCACCCCAAGTTGATCCCCCTAGGGTTTTGGGGAAACCCTAGGGGTTTGACCGGCTGGGCCTTGGGGGGCATGTGCCCCTGGCCCATTAGGCTAGGGAGCATCCCCTCGGCCCATGCTAGGCCTCCTAGGAACCTTCTAGAACCTTCCTGGTCTTCCACCGAAAAAATCCCGAACTTTTCCGAAACCTAGAAATCAACTTCCCTTATATGAATCTTATTCTCCGGACCATTCCGGACCTCCTCGTGATGTCCTGGATCCCATCCGAGACTCCGAACAAACTTCGGTCTCCATCTCATATTCCGAATCTACTTATGCGACATCGAACCGTAAGCGCGTCACCCTACGGTTCGTGAACTATGCAGACATGGTCGAGACTCCTCTCCGACCAATAACCAATAGCGGGATTTGGAGATCCATAATGGCTCCCACACATTCAACGATAACTTAGTGATCGATTGAACCATTTACATACGATACCGATTCCCTTTGTCACACGATACTTTACTTGTCCGAGGTTCGATCATCGGTATCTCCATACCTAGTTCAACCTCGTTACCGACAAGTACTCTTTACTCGTACTATGGTATGTCATCTCTTGTGATCCAGTCACATGATTGCAAGCTAATTAGACGATATTCCACCGAGAGGGCCCAGAGTATATCTATCCATCATCAGGATGGAAAAATCCCACTCTTGATCCATATGCCTCAACTCACACTTTCTGAATACTTAATCCCATCTTTATAACCACCCATTTATGCAATGGTGTTTGATGTAATCAAAGCATCCTTCCGGTGCAAGTGATTTACATGATCTCATGGTCGAAGTACTAAGTAACTATGTATCGAAAGCTTATGGCAAGTTGAACTTAATGACTTGATCTTATGCTACGCTCATTTGGGTGTGTGTCCATTATATCATTCATCCAGTGACATGACCTTGTTATTAATAACATCCAATGTTCATGATCACGAAACCATGATCATCTATTAATCGACAAGCTAGTTATACAAGAAGCATGACCTTCGTGCTCCGCTCCAAGAGGGTGTTTCCGCCCCTTGCTTCGCACGAATCCGTCCGGTACTGGAATGCCGGATGATTCTACCTCAAGAACAAAATTGTTCCGGGTCGCCATGACGGCCTCCCCGCATTAACCAATAACCCTCCGGAGGAGCTCGATAGCTGGAGCTACATCCCAAATCTTGCCCAGCATCCAGAGCTGGACATGATGGCTCGCAGGATCTCGTAGTTAGTCCATGACGGTTTAACCGGAATGGACATAACCTTGAGCTGGTTCACGCACCGGATCCAGCCGCTAAAATACAACAAGTGGCTGATCTGCGAGTACTCTGGGATGGACGACCTGCTGCGGGCGACAAAGTACATTCTTCCCATGGATTCTCTAAACAAGAGGATCTGTACGCTTGTGAAGCTCACCCGCGGCCAGGAGGTCCTGGAGATCAACAAGGACATGTACATCAACAACAAATGCCCTCCGGTACGTTTCGCACTTGGTCATTTCGCCTTTTGTCTTTATATGCTTCTAACCTTTTTAACACTTCATTTCCAGCTCAACACTTTGGTGGAGGAAGATTTACGAGTTCCGCACCCCCATCGACACCGAGAAGGCGGAGGAGGATCCAGAGGATGAGGAAGAAGAAGAACCCAAGAAGAAGGCTGCTCCCCGCGCCCCCAAGCGTCCTCGTGGAAAATCCTCCGGAGCTGACGTCGGAACCAGCGGCGAAGCTTCCGCCAAGAAGGAAAAAACCGCTCCTTCCTCCGGCCCTCGGCGGTACGATTCCAAGAAGGCGGAGCGCGAGCGCATAAAAATGCTCGCCACCGCCGGAAGAGGAACTCGCCCAACTCTCCCCGGAGCCACGTAAGTTTCTGGAACATGATCTCTTTTCATTGTAAGGTTAAACTTGTAATTCATTTTCTTCATTACTTGGTTCGGGAGCTAGAAGGTTGCCTCTTCATGGGTTTCGACCCAAAAGTTAATCACCAGTTTTCTGAAGTGATCTCCGGCCGTAGGTCCCAACACCCCCGTTCCGCCAAGTACCTCAACCGCAGCTCCCCAACCATCTCTGACTGAACCTCAGCCGTCCCCTAACCCCGCAGCTGAAGACCAAGCTCAGGTGGAAGTAATTCCGGTGAGCAGCGGGCAGAAGGAAGGACGCTGCTCCGCCACCAAGTGGGCCGCCCCTGAGGAAGCCAAGGACCAAGAAGAGGCGGAGGTCACCTCTGTAGATGATGACCCACAAGTATAGGGGTGTATCGTAGTACTTTCGATAAATAAGAGTGTCGAACCCAACGAGGAGCAGAAGGTGTTGACGAGCAGTTTTGATCGAGGATTCACTGTAAACACTAGCAAACATGTTTGCAGGGGTATGATCGAGGATTCACTGTAAACACTAGCGAACATGTTTCCAGGGGTATTTGGTATTGCAGATAAATAAAGTACGAGTAAATAAAATGCAGTAATAATAATTGCAGCGAGTGGCCCAATCCTTTCTATAGCAAAGGACAAGCCGGTTGTTTTACTTATGATGAACAAACGTTCCTGAGGACACACGGGAATTTCGTCAAGTGCTTCCGCTTCATAGCTAAATAATCTTCAATGGTTTGGTAAGTGTTGTGTGAGTGAACCTATGCTAATGTACTACCCCATAATTGGACTAATACATACTTGTGATTATACCTCTTGCAAGCATCCGCAAATACAAGAAAGTAATTAAGATAAATCTAACCACAGCCTTAAACTCTGATATCCTACAATCCCTCGTGCACCGGTTTCCTAACGGGGGTTTGGGTTTCTGTCGCTCCCGCAACCCCACAATTATCAGCCAAATACACGATGCATTCCCCTAGGCCCATAAAGGTGAAGTATCATGTAGTCGACGTTCACATGACACCACTAGAAGAATAGCACCACAACTTAAATATCAAATCACTGCATATTACTCAACATAGTTCCACTACTAACAACATGACTTCTCCCATGTCCTCAAGAACTAAACGAACTACTCACGAGACATCATATGGATCATAATCAAAGGTGATATAATGATGAATCACAATCTGGACATAAACCTTAATTCAATGGTTTCACTCAATAGCATCAACTACAAGAAGTAATCAACACTGGGAAAGTTTCCCCTATGAACTAGACAAGTATCAAAACCAAGATGTTACAGCGGGACAACATGGAGATGGTGGTGATGATGGTGTTGGTGGTGGAGATGATGGTGATGATGATCCCGATGATGTCCATCTAGAAGGTGGTGACGATGGTGAAGATCTCCCCTCTCTGGGAAGGAATTTCCTCGGCAGAATTCTGCCTGCCGGAGAGATTTTCTTTCTCTCTGGTTCTCCGCCCCGTAGTGGCAGAGGAATATTTCTCTGGTCGCTCCCCTATATTGAGGTTTCCCGAGGGGTTGAAATACGCGAGGGGGCATCATCAGAAGTGGGCCAGGATGCCCAGACCATGCCTAGGCGCGGCTTGAGGCTGGCCCGCGCCTAGGGGTGGTCTGGCCCCCTTAGGGCCCATCTTAGCTTCCCCTTCTGGCTTTCTCCGTCATTTCGACAACTAGGACTTTTTGTATTTTTGTTGGGAATTGTTGGTCTTCAGAAATATGGTGCCTTGACGGTCCTTTTTCCAGCAAATTCCTGGCTCCGGCGGTTATTTCTCCAATAATCATCAAACATGCAAAAATAGATGGAATAACATAAGTATCACCTCTAAATATGAAATATATCAATGAATAACAGTAAATGATGATATAGAATAGTGATGCAAATTGGACATATCAGCATACAAAGCTGAAGCTCCAGCTAATGATGCCATCGTATTTCCGGCAAACTTTGGTGACCCAACCGATCTCTATTCTACGCCAAAGGCATATACTACCAAGTTCTTCAACAAGGTCACCAAGGCGGAAAAATGGGAGCTCGAGCATGATCTACTGAATTCCATGCTGCATAATTCATGGGGCAAAGCTGATGCTAAATCTTCCGACATTCAGCAACAAAAAAAAAGATACATGCGAGTTCTTTGACCAGCTTCTCTGCAAGCGCAAGGTAAACCATCATTCCAGTAGCCCCCAAGTATTTAGGCGGAAACCAATCTTAGTTTTCACCTTGATACTTTGAGTAAACTATCCCGAGAAATTTTTAAAGTGTCGTAGTAGCCCCCAAGCGTCATGTTATCTACACTTGTTTTTACTGCTATCGGAATTTATCAGTTCTTGATTTTGTCGTTGTTACAGGAACAACAAGCCTTGAACTTCAAGCTTCACAAGAATATCTCACTGCAGCGTCGTGTTACCCTCAAACAGGCGGATCAAATACACGATGCAAATGAGAAGATTGCGGAGCTAGAGAAGATGCTTGAGGAAGCCCAAGGTATATCTCCGACCACTCCTGTAGTTTGCCAATCTTCCGGCATGCATTTTTTATTACTTGTTTGGTTGGACAGGTGCCTCTACCTCCCTGGCCACTGCTTCTTCAGAACTCGAGAATCTGCGTTCCGCCCATAAGGACCTGGAGTCGAAACTTAAGGTGGAAGAAGAAAAGCGGGAACTCGCTTAAAAGGATTTGGCCGAGAAGAACTCAGAGTTTATCAGAGAGAAGGCTAATCTGGTGGAGAAGCGGAAGAAGGACAGCGTCACGCTGAAAAACCTCCAAGCTGATGTCCAAACTCTTCGTACATACATGACCAAAGCGGAGCTAGGATGGGACCTGCTCAATACTGATGTCATGGGTAAGAGTCCGGAGCCGTAATCCATGCCTTTCTCAAATAACTCTGAATTGCACCTTTATCCTGAATATTATCCTGTGTGCATAGCCACTTGGATACGATGAAGCCCAGTGCGAGCTTTTTCCACGTAACGACCTCATCAGGTGAAAGAGCAAGATCTATATCCCGTGTTTTGTGTGTTTGATGACAACACTTGAATGAATTTAACCGTGCGCAAAGATTGTCTTTGATAGATTTGCAAGTGCACGGTGCCCTCGCTAAACACGTCATGAACGGAAGACTGAAGCGTAGCTTATAGGTTTTCTGGTTTTGTGTGTGTGTCGCGAGGTGACATGGTTGGAGAGGAAAAGAGGAAAAAACAATTTATGCCTTACCGGTACTACCGGTACCAGGAGCGGTAGTACCGCTACCCTACTGGTACTGCTCCGCCGTACCGCTCTGGAAGATTGCACTGAAAAGTCCCACAGAGATCCTTACGGTACCTCTACAGTACCTTGAGCGGTAGTACCGCTTACAAGCAGTAGTACCGCCTTGGTACCGCTTAGGTATTGTAACGCAAGTTACGGCACCACCGCTGTGGTACCGCTTAGGTACCGCGTGAGGTCCAGGGACTCACAGAGGTCATTGATGTCTACTCGCGCTTCTATTCCTGTAGACAGTGTTGGGCCTCCAAGAGCAGAGGTTTGTAGAACAGCAGCAAGTTTCCCTTAAGTGAATCACCCAAGGTTTATCGAACTCGGGGAGGTAGAGGTCAAATATATCCCTCTCAAGCAACCCTGCAATTAAGATACAAGAAGTCTCTTGTGTCCCCAACACACCTAATACACTTGTCAGATGTATAGGTGCACTAGTTCGGCGAAGAGATAGTGAAATACAATAATATGGATGATTATAAGTAGTAATTGCAATCTGAAATAAAAATGGCAGCAAGCGAACATGTAGCAGAACTTGTTGGAAATGGTGTTTCAATACTTAGAAACAAGGCCTAGGGATCATACTTTCACTAGTGGACACTCTCAACAATGATCACATAATTGAATAAATAAATGCTACTCTCAAACACTCTTGTTGGATAACAAACACCATTCATTGTGTAGGGCTGCAAAAGCACACCTCAAGCCGGAGTAAACAAGCTCCACAATGTCATAAAGGAATCACACACGATGCGCACACTGTCACCATCACACCGAGGAAAGTGACTCCGGAGTTCATATTAAAGTAACCTCTAGAGTGCATAATAGACAAGAGTAACATCTACATATTCAACTAGATTACAAAGCTCATGATCACATAAAGATCACACCATGGGAGAGAGAGTGAACCACATAGCTACCGGTAGAGCCCTCAGCCTCGGGGGAGAACTACTCCCTCCTCATCATGGGAGACAGCAACGGCGATGAAGATGGCGATGGAGTCGATGGAGATGGATTCCGGGGGCACTTCCCCGTCCCGGCGGCGTGCCGGAACAGAGACTTATGTCCCCCGAACTTGGCTTCGCGATGGCGGCGGCTACGTAACTTTTCGTGGAATATGACTTGTATCTTTAGGGTTTTTGCATCTGGGAGAATATATAGGCGGAAGGGTGGCCTCGGAGGGGCCAGGGGGTTCCCTCCCCATACCTGGGCGCGGCAGGGGGCCTGGCCGTGCCGCCCTATGGGGTGGGCCCCCTGCTGGCCGCCTCCGACTCTTCTTCGATGTTCTGGAACCCTCCATGGAAAATAGGGCCGTGGGCTTTTGTTTCGTCCAATTCCGAGAATATTTCCTGTGTAGGATTTCTGAAACCAAAAACAGCAGAAAACAGGAACTGACGCTTCGGCATCTTGTTAATAGGTTAGTACCGGAAAATGCATCAAAATGATATAAAGTATGAATAAAACATGTAGGTATTGTCATAAAACTAGCATGGAACATAAGAAATTATAGATACGTTGGAGACGTATCAAGCATCCCCAAGCTTAGTTCCTACTCGCCCTCGAGTAGGTAAACGATAAAAAGAATAATTTCTGAAGTGACATGCTACCAACATAATCTTGATCAATACTATTGTAAAGCATATGAGATGAATGAAGTGACTCAAAGCAATGGTCTATAGTTTGCTAACAAGAAGATAATGACTAAACAACTGAATCATATAGCAAAAACTTTTCATGAATAGTACTTTCAAGACAAGCATCAAAAAGTCTTGCATAAGAGTTAACTCATAAAGCAATAGATTCTTAATAAAAAGGTTTTGAAGCCACACAAAGGAAGATTTAAGTTTCAGCAATTGCTTTCAACTTCAACATGCATATCTCATGGATAATTGTCAACGCAAAGTAGTATAATAAGTGCAATAAGCAAGCATGTAAGAATCAATGCACACAGTTGACACAAGTGTTTGCTTATAAGATAGAAAGAAGTAGGTAAACTGACTCAACATAAAGTAAAAGAAAGGCCCTTCGCAGAGGGAAGCGGGGATTAAATCATGTGCTAGAGCTTTTCAAGTTTTGAAATCATAAAGAGAGCATAAAAATAAAGTTTTGAGAGGTGTTTGTTGTTGTCAACGAATGGTAGTGGGCACTCTAAGCCCCCTTGTCAAACAGACTTTCAAAGAGCGGCTCCCATGAAGGACGTTATCTCTACCAGCAAGGTAGATCATCCCTCTTCTCTTTTGTTTACACATGTACTTTAGTTTTATTTATGGATGACACTCCTCCCAACCTTTTTCTTTCACAAGCCATGGCTAACCGAATCCTCGGGTGCCTTCCAACATTTCACATACCATGGAGGAGTGTCTATTGCAAAATTAAGTTGCTTACTCGATGAATCGGGGCAAAACATGTGAAGAGAATTATTAATGAAAGTTAATTAATTGGGGCTGGGAACCCCGTTGCCAGCTTTTTTTGCAAAATTATTGGATAAGCGGATGTGCCACTAGTCCATTGGTGAAAGTCTGCCCAACAAGATTGAAAGATAAAACACCACATACTTCCTCATGAGCTATAAAACATTGACACAAATAAGGAGTAATAAAGTTTTGAATTGTTTAAAGGTAGCACATGAAGTATTTACTTGGAATGGCAGAAAAATACCACATAGTAGGTAGTTATGGTGGACACAAATGGCATAGGTTTTGGCTCAAGGTTTTGGATGCACGAGAAGCATTTTGTTTGAAGCAACACAAGTATAAACCGGTACAGCAAAACTTACATAAGAACATATTGCAAGCATTATAAGACTCTACACTGTCTTCCTTGTTGCTCAAACACTTTTACCAGAAAATATCTAGACCTTAGAGAGACCACTCATGCAAACCAAATTTCAACAAGCTCTACGGTAGTTCTCCACTAATAGGTTTAAACTACATGATGCAAGAGCTTAAACATGATCTACTTGAGAGCTCAAAACAATTGCCAAGCATCAAATTATTCAAGACAATATACCAACTACCACATGGAGCATTTTCTGTTTCCAACCAAATAGCAAGAAACTCTCAAAAAAAATATAAGTGAAGTAAGAGAGTAATTTCTATAAAATAACTAATAGCTCTGAACAAGAGATACATGAAAACCAAGAGCTAGAAACTACACAGTGCGAAAACTGAATACTCAACAAATATAAGTGAAGAATAGGAGTATTCAAATGAAAAAGCGGAGCGTGTATCTCTCCCAAACAAGATAGGATCCAATTTATTCAGAGAACTAAGATAACAAAATGAAAATAAAAGCACACAGACGCTCCAAGTAAAGCACATAAGATGTGACGGAATTAAAATATAGTTTCACTAGAGGTGAACTGATAAGTTATTGATGAAGAAGGGGATGCCTTGGGCATCCCCAAGCTTAGACGCTTGAGTCTTCTCGAAATATGCAGGGATGAACCACGGGGGCATCCCCAAGCTTAGACTTTTCACTCTTCTTGGTCATATTATATCATCCTCCTCTCTTGATCCTTGAAAACTTCCTTCACAGCAAACTCAAAGCAATCTCATTAGAGGGTTTGTGCATAATCAAAAATTCACATGTTCAGCGAGGACACAATCATTCGCAACACTTCTGGACATTACCCAAAGTTACTGAAATTTAATGGAGCAAAGAAACCCACTCAAACACAGTAAAAGAGGCAATGCGAAATAAAAGGCAGAATCTGTCAAAACAGAACAGTCCGTAAAGACGAATTTTTTCGAGGCACTTAACATGCTCAGATGGAAAAGCTCCAGCTGAATTAAAGTTGTGTACATATCTGAGGATTACTCATGAATTTTTTCAAGATTTTTAGATTTTTCTACAGAGAGAACAACTCAAAACCGTGACAGCTAAAAATCTGTTCCTGCGCAGAAATCCAAATCTAGTATCAACTTTCTATCAAAGACTTTACTTGGCACAAAAAAGAAATAAACATGATAAGGAGAGGTTGCTACAGTAGTAACAACTTCCAAGACACAACAAAACAGTAGCAAAATAAAAACATGTGTTATCTCCCAAGAAGTGCTTTCTTTATAGCCATTAAGATGGGCTCAGTAATTTTAATGATGCTCTCGCAAGAAATAAGAGTTGAAGCAAAAGAGAGCATCAAAAGCAAATAAGAAACACTTTTAAGTCTAACCCACTTCCTATGAAAAGGAATCTTGTAAATAAACAATTCATGTAAGTGATGTCTACGGGAGCTTCTATTCTTGTAGACAGTGTTGGGCCTCCAAGAGCAGAGGTTTGTAGAACAGCATCAAGTTTCCCTTAAGTGGATCACCCAAGGTTTATCGAACTCAGGGAGGAAGAGGTCAAAGATATCCATCTCAAGCAACCCTGCGATCACAATGCAAGAAGTCTCTTGTGTCCCCAACACACCTAATAGGTGCACTAGTTCGGCGAAGAGATAGTGAGATGCAAGTAATATGGATGAGTATGAGTGGTAATAGCAATCTGAATAAAATATGGCAGCGAGTAAACATGCAACAAAACGAGTAAACAAACGGAGATTCGATGCTTGGAAGCAAGACCCGAGGATCCTGCTTTCACTAGTGGACACTCTCAACAATGATCACATAATAGAACCACTCTACACCCTCTTGTTGGATGATGAACACCACTAACTGTGTAGGATTACACGAACCCTCAATGCCGGAGTTAACTAGCTCCACAGTATTCGATATTCATATTTAAATAACCTTAGAGTGTAAGATAGATCAACACAATCACACCAAGAACTAACATAGCATGCACACTCTGTCACCATCACACTATGAAGGAGGCATAAATCACATCAATTCTTATCATAGCAATAGTTAACTTCATAATCTACAAGAGATCACAATTATAACCCACGCCAAGTACTACACGATGCACACACTATCACCATTACACCGTGCAGGAGGAATAGACTACTTTAATAACATCACTAGAGTAGCACATAGATGGTATTCAACTAGATCACATAAAGAGAGAGATGAACCACATAGCTACAGCGGAGCCCTCAGCTCCGGGGTGAATTACTCCCTCCTCATCATGGAGACGGCGATGGCGGTGAAGATGGCGGTGGAGACGGCGGTGGAGATGACTCCGGGGCAATTCCCGTCCGGCGAGGGTGCCGGAATAGAGACTTCTGTCCCCCGAATTGGAGTTTCGCGATGGCGGCGGCTCTGGATGGTTTTCTCTGGTTTCGTCGAACTGGTCGATGTTTTTAGGTCAGGGACGACTAAATAGGCGAAGAGGCGGAGTCGGAGGGGCCACGGGGTGCCCACACACTAGGGGGGCGCCCCCCCTGGGCCGCGCCGCCCTGTGGTGTGGGGCCCCCCTGGCTCCTCTCCGGTACCTCTTCGATGCTCTGGAACCTTCCGGGAAAAATAGGATGTTGGGCGTTGATTTCGTCCGATTACGAAAATATTTCCTTACTAGGATTTCTGAAACCAAAAACAGCAGAAAACAGCAACTGGCCTTTCGGCATCTCGTCAATAGGTTAGTTCCGGAAAATGCATAAATATGACATAAAGTATGCATAAAACATGTAGATAACATCAATAATGTGGCATGGAACATGAGAAATTATCGATACGTCGGAGACGTATCAACATCCCCAAGCTTAGTTCTGCTCGTCCCGAGCAGGTAAACGATAACAAAGATAATTTCTGGAGTGACATGCCATCATAACCTTGATCATACTATTGTAAGCATATGTAATGAATGCAGCGATCAAAACAATGGTAATGACATGAGTAAACAAATGAATCATAAAGCAAAGACTTTTCATGAATAGTACTTTCAAGACAAGCATCAATAAGTCTTGCATAAGAGTTCACTCATAAAGCAATAAATCAAAGTAAAGGTATTGAAGCAACACAAAGGAAGATTAAGTTTCAGCGGTTGCTTTCAACTTGTAACATGTATATCTCATGGATAGTTGTCAATGCAAAGTAATATAACAAGTGCAATATGCAAGTATGTAGGAATCAATGCACAGTTCACACAAGTGTTTGCTTCTTGAGGTGGAGAGAAATAGGTGAACTGACTCAACATAAAAGTAAAAGAATGGTCCTTCAAAGAGGAAAGCATCGATTGCTATATTTGTGCTAGAGCTTTGGTTTTGAAAACATGAAATAATTTTGTCAACGGTAGTAATAAAGCATATGTATCATGTATATTTTATCCTACAAGTTGCAAGCCTCATGCATAGTATACTAATAGTGCCCGCACCTTGTCCTAATTAGCTTGGACTACCGGATCATCGCAATACACATGTTTTAACCAAGTGTCACAAAGGGGTACCTCCATGCCGCTTGTACAAAGGTCTAAGGAGAAAACTCGCATTTTGGATTTCTCGCTTTTGATTATTCTCAACTTAGACATCCATACCGGGACAACATGGACAACAGATAATGGACTCCTCTTTAATGCATAAGCATGTAGCAACAATTAGTGTTCTCATATGAGATTGAGGATATATGTCCAAAACTGAAACTTCCACCATGATTCATGGCTTTAGTTAGCGGCCCAATGTTCTTCTCTAACAATATGCATGCTCTAACCAATAAAGTGGTAGATCTCTCTTACTTCAGACAAGACGGACATGCATAGCAAGTCACATGATATTCAACAAAGAGTATTTGATGGTGTCCCCAGAAGCATGGTTATCGCACAACAAGCAACTTAATAAGAGATAAAGTGCATAAGTACATATTCAATACCACAATAGTTTTTAAGGCTATTTTGTCCCATGAGCTATATATTGCAAAGGCGAATGATGGAAATTTTAAAGGTAGCACTCAAGCAATTTACTTTGGAATGGCGGAGAAATACCATGTAGTAGGTAGGTATGGTGGACACAAATGGCATAGTGGTTGGCTCAAGGATTTAGGATGCATGAGAAGTATTCCCTCTCGATACAAGGCTTAGGCTAGCAAGGTTATTTGAAACAAACACAAGGATGAACCGGTGCAGAAAAACTCACATAAAATACATATTGTAAACATTATAAGACTCTACACCGTCTTCCTTGTTGTTCAAAACTCAATACTAGAAATTATCTAGACTTTAGAGAGACCAAATATGCAAACCAAATTTTAGCAAGCTCTATGTATTTCTTCATTAATGGGTGCAAAGTATATGATGCAAGAGCTTAAACATGAGCACAACAATTGCCAAGTATCAAATTATTCAAGACATTTTACCAATTACTACATGTAGCATTTTCCTTTTCCAACCATATAACAATTAACGAAGCAGTTTCAACCTTCGCCATGAACATTAAAAGCTAAGAACACATGTGTTCATATGAACCAGCGGAGCGTGTCTCTCTCCCACACAAGCATTTATTCAAACAAAAACACAAACAAAAGCACACAGACGCTCCAAGTAAACTACATAAGATGTGACCGAATAAAAATATAGTTTCAAGAGAAGAAACCTGATAATTTGTCGATGAAGAAGGGGATGCCTTGGGCATCCCCAAGCTTAGATGCTTGAGTCTCCTTATAATATCCAGGGATGAACCATGGGGGCATCCCCAAGCTTAGACTTTTCACTCTTCTTGATCGTAGTATATCATCCTCCTCTCTTGACCCTTGAAAACTTCCTTCACACCAAACTCGAAACAAACTCATTAGAGGGTTAGTGCATAATCAAAAATTCACATGTTCAGAGGTGACACAATCATTCTTAACACTTCGGACATTTCCCAAAGCTACTTGGAAGGTAATGGAACAAAGAAATCCACCCAACACAGCGAAAGAAGCAATGCGAAATAAAAGGCAGAATCTGTCAAAACAGAACAGTCCGTAAAGACGAATTTTAAAATGGCACCAGACTTGCTCAGATGAAAATGCTCAGATGAAAATGCTCAAATTGAATGAAAGTTGCGTACATATCTGAGGATCAGTCACGTAAATTGGCATAATTTTCTGAGTTACCTACAGAGAATTAGGCCCAGATTCGTTACATCAAGAAATCTGTTTCTGCGCAGTAATCCAAATCTAGTATGAACCTTACTATCAAAGACTTTACATGGCACAACAATGCAACAAAACTAAGATAAGGAGAGGTTGCTACAGTAGTAACAACTTCCAAGACACAAGTATAAAATAGAGGTACTGTAGCAAAATAAACACATGGGTTATCTCCCAAGAAGTGCTTTCTTTATAGCCATTAAGATGGGCTCAGCAGTTTTAATGATGAACTCGAAAGAAATAGTAGTTGAAGCATAAGAGAGCATCAAGAGGCAAATTAAAAACAAATTTAAGTCTAACATGCTTCCTATGCATAGGAGTTTTGTAAATAAACAAGTTCATGAAGAAAAAAGTAACAAGCATAGGAAGATAGAACAAGTGTAGCTTCAAAAATTTCAGCACATAGAGAGGTGTTTTAGTAACATGAAAATTTCTACAACCATATTTTCCTCTCTCATAATAACTTTCAGTAGCATCATTGATGAAATCCACAATATAACCATCACTTAAAACATTCTTATCATGGTTCATATGCATAAAGGTATCATTAATTTCGGCGTAAGAAGAGTTCTTCTCATTAATAGTAGTTGGAGCAAGATTATTATCAAGAATTTGAACATGGTAAACAAGTTGCATATTAAGGGAATTGTTTTTAGCAATCCAATCATAACTATGACAAGTTTCATAAGGATAGTTATAACCTATATCATAGCATTCTTTATAATAATCATCAAATGTCGGAGGCACAGTGTCATCATAAGAAATAGAATAGTTATCTTTCACAGTCGGTTTATCTGTGACCATACCATCATTGTTATTAGAAGGAGATGTATCAAACACATATTGATCAGTAGCAAAAGGATTTTCAAACACATCTTCCCCAAGCTTAGAGCTTTCTATATCATTAAGGGAGGAAGCATGGATAGCACTGATACTATGGCAATTATTATCATCATTTTCAGAATTAGTTTCCCAGAGATTTGCAATATCAAAAGTAGTGTGCTCATTCAAATCATGATCACTAATGTATGTAAAGGGCATAGAAAGATCATTGTATTCAGATTCATTATCATAATAATCATTAGGAGCAACATACTTACGGTTATCTAGCGTTATCTCATTCACGCGGGGATATGCCGTTACCTCTTTCTCTTTATTCTCCTTCTTCTTCTTCTTCTTTGTTCCCTTCTTCTTCTTCTTCTTCTTCTCTTCCTTCTCCTCGTTCCCTTCTTTAGGAGGAAGAGGCTTGAAGGGTGGCTTGTCCGCATAACCTGATTTACTTTCAGAAACAATAGAAGAAACTTGGGAGGATTCCTCCTTTTCATTAATTAGTTCAAAACACACAGCGGTCCTATCATAATTTGGCAAGGTGTCATCTTCTAAAATATTTTGTATGTAAGTATTTGTATAGCTATTATCAATGCAATAAGAAAAACACCCATGCAGGACATCATCAATATCAAGATCATTAATATCTAACAAAGAAATTTTCCTTGATAACTCTTCACACCACAAAAATAAAGTGAGTTCATCATGCATAAAATTATTACTCTCCACATAGGCATAATCAATTTTATTAGTTGTAGTGGGAGCAAATTCAACAAAGTAGCTATCATTATTATTCTCATCATCAAATATAGGAGGCATATTGTAATCATAATCAAATTTATCCTCCATAACAGCGGCACCAAAAGACCAATATCATTATAATCATCATAAATAGGAGGCAAAGTATCATCAAAGTAAATTTTCTCCTCAATGCTTGGGGGACTAAAAATATCATGCTCATCAAAGCCAGCTTCCCCAAGCTTAGACTTATCCATAGCATTAGCAGTGATTGTGTTCATACTAATAACATTGCTACTAGCATGCAATTGAGGCTCCATAGGTTCTTTAATTTTTGCATCACACAATTCATGTCTTAACTTAGGAAATAAATTAAAAAGCTCATAGTTGTATTCCATTATGCCTTACTAGTGTAAAACAAGAAACAAAAAGATGCAACTGCAGGATCTAAAGGAAATAGCTTCGAGTACTTACAACGGCAAAAATAGCTTAGTAGCCGAGATCCGGAGTGTGAGTACCTTTTACCTTTCCTCCCCGGCAACGGCGCCAGAAAATAGCTTGATGTCTACGGGAGCTTCTATTCTTGTAGACAATGTTGGGCCTCCAAGAGCGAGAGGTTTGTAGAACAGCGAGCAAGTTTCCCTTAAGTGGATCACCCAAGGTTTATCGAACTCGGGGAGGAAGAGGTCAAAGATATCCCTCTCAAGCAACCCTGCGATCACAATGCAAGAAGTCTCTTGTGTCCCCAACACACCTAATAGGTGCACTAGTTCGGCGAAGAGATAGTGAGATGCAAGTAATATGGATGAGTATGAGTGGTAATAGCAATCTGAATAAAATATGGCAGCGAGTAAACATGCAACAAAACAAGTAAACAAACGGAGATTCGATGCTTGGAAGCAAGGCCCGGGGATCCTGCTTTCACTAGTGGACACTCTCAACAATGATCACATAATAGAACCACTCTACACCCTCTTGTTGGATGATGAACACCACTAACCGTGTAGGATTACACGAACCCTCAATGCCGGAGTTAACAAGCTCCACAGTATTCAATGTTCATATTTAAATAACCTTAGAGTGTAAGATAGATCAACACAATCACACCAAGAACTAACATAGCATGCACACTGTCACCATCACACTATGAAGGAGGCATAAATCACATCAATTCTTATCATAGCAATAGTTAACTTCATAATCTACAAGAGATCACAATCATAACCCACGCCAAGTACTACACGATGCACACACTATCACCATTACACCGTGCAGGAGGAATAGCCTACTTTAATAACATCACTAGAGTAGCACATAGATGGTATTCAACTAGATCACATAAAGAGAGATGAACCACATAGCTACAGCGGAGCCCTCAGCCCCGGGGGTGAATTACTCCCTCCTCATCATGGAGACAGCGATGGCGGTGAAGATGGCGGTGGAGACGGCGGTGGAGATGACTCCGGGGGCAATTCCCCGTCCCGGCAGGGTGCCGGAACAGAGACTTCTGTCCCCCGAATTGGAGTTTCGCGATGGCGGCGGCTCTGGAGTGTTTTCTCTGGTTTCGTCGAACTGGTCGATGTTTTTAGGTCAGGGACGACTAAATAGGCGAAGAGGCGGAGTCGGAGGGGCCACGGGGTGCCCACACACTAGGGGGGCGCCCCCCCTGGGCCGCGCCGCCCTGTGGTGTGGGGCCCCCCTGGCTCCTCTCCGGTACCTCTTCGATGCTCTGGAACCTTCCGGGAAAAATAGAATGTTGGGCGTTGATTTCGTCCGATTCCGAAAATATTTCCTTACTAGGATTTCTGAAACCAAAAACAACAGAAAACAGCAACTGGCCTTTCGGCATCTCGTCAATAGGTTAGTTCCGGAAAATGCATAAATATGACATAAAGTATGCATAAAACATGTAGATAACATCAATAATGTGGCATGGAACATAAGAAATTATCGATACGTCGGAGACGTATCAGTAAGCATAATGCAATAAGCATAGGAAGACAAGACAAGCGCAACCTCAAGATTTTCAGCAAAAAGAGAGGTGTTTTAGTAACATGAAAATCCCTACAACCATATTGTCCTCTCTCATATGGATTTTCAGTAGCATCATGAACAAACTCAACAATATAACTATCACATGAAACATTCTTATCATGAGCTACATGCATAAAATTATTACTCTCCACATAAGCATAGTCATTACTAATAATTATAGTGGGAGCAAATTCAATAAAATAGCTATCATTATTATTCTCATCACCATAATCGTCATATATAGGAGGCATATTGTAATCATAATTAAGTTTCTCCTTAATAGTAGGTGGACTGAAAATATGATAGTCATCATTGTAATCATCATATATAGGAGGTAAAGTATCATCAAAGTAAATTTTCTCCTCCATGCTTGGGGGACTAAAAATATCATGCTCATCAAAACCAGCTTCCCCAAGCTTAGAATTTTCCTTAGCATTAGCAACAATGGTGTTCAAAGCATTCATACTAATAACATTGCCATTAGCATGCATATAAAGTTCCATAGGTTTTTTAATTTTCTCTTCAAACACCTCATGTCCTAATTCAATATAAATTTCATAAAGATCTCTAATTTTTTTGTTGTTTTCCATTAATCCTAACTAGTGAAATAAAAACAAGAAACAAAAGGATATAATTGCAGAATCTAAAGGAAATAGCTTCGAGCACTCACACACCGGCAATAGTGCTAGGAAATAGCTTAGTAGTCGGAGGATGTGAATACCTTTTACCTTACCTCCCCGGCAACAGCGCCGGAAAATAGCTTGATGTCTACTCGCGCTTCTATTCCTGTAGACAGTGTTGGGCCTCCAAGAGCAGAGGTTTGTAGAACAACAGCAAGTTTCCCTTAAGTGAATCACCCAAGGTTTATCGAACTCAGGGAGGTAGAGGTCAAAGATATCCCTCTCAAGTAACCCTGCAATTAAGATACAAGAAGTCTCTTGTGTCCCCAACACACCTAATACACTTTTCAGATGTATAGGTGCACTAGTTCGGCGAAGAGATAGTGAAATACAAGTAATATGGATGGTTATAAGTAGTAATTGCAATCTGAAATAAAAATGGCAACAAGCGAACATGTAGCAGAACTTGTTGGAAACAATGTTTCAATACTTAGAAACAAGGCCTAGGGATCATACTTTCACTAGTGGACACTCTCAACAATGATCACATAATTGAATAAATAAATGCTACTCCCAAACACTCTCTTGTTGGATAACAAACACCATTCATTGTGTAGGGCTGCAAAAGCACACCTCAAGCCGGAGTAAACAAGCTCCACAATGTCATAAAGGAATCACACACGATGCGCACACTGTCACCATCATACCGAGGAGAGTGACTCCGGAGTTCATATTAAAGTAACCTCTAAAGTGCATAATAGACAAGAGTAATATCTACATATTCAACTAGATTACAAAGCTCATGATCACATAAAGATCACACCATGGGAGAGAGAGATGAACCACATAGCTACCGGTAGAGCCCTCAGCCTCGGGGGAGAACTACTCCCTCCTCATCATGGGAGACAGCAACGGTGATGAAGATGGCGATGGAGTCGATGGAGATGGATTCCGGGGGCACTTCCCCGTCCCGGCGGCGTGCCGGAACAGAGACTTCTGTCCCCCGAACTTGGCTTCGCGATGGCGGCGGCTACGTAACTTTTCGTGGAATATGACTTGTATCTTTAGGGTTTTCGCATCTAGTAGAATATATAGGCGGAAGGGCGGCCTCAGAAGGGCCAGGGGGTTCCCTCCCCATACCTGGGCGCGGCAGGGGGCCTGGCCGCGCCGCCCTATGGGGTGGGCTCCCTGCTGGCCGCCTCTGACTCTTCTTCGATGTTCTGGAACCCTCCGTGGAAAATAGGGCCATGGGCTTTTGTTTCGTCCAATTCCGAGAATATTTCCCGTGTAGGATTTCTGAAACCAAAAACAGCAGAAAACAGGAACTGGCGCTTCGGCATCTTATTAATAGGTTAGTACCGGAAAATGCATCAAAATGATATAAAGTATGAATAAAACATGTAGGTATTGTCATAAAACTAGCATGGAACATAAGAAATTATAGATACGTTGGAGACGTATCAGTCATTGCGGTACCTCAAGCGGTACCGCAAGCGGTACTACCGCTGTGAGTCCACGTGGCTAAATCTGTGGGGATTTCGAGTCCAGAGCGGTACTACCGCTTGCCAAAGCGGTAGTACCACTTAGGCAGAAATTGCACATAACGGTTGGATTGGAGGGGCCCTATATAAAGGTCCCTTCTTCCCCAGCTCGGTTTTAGGTCTTGTCTCTCCCTCCTCCATTGTTGCTAAGCTCAAACCTTGAGGATCTCCCCACCCATCCAACCAATCTTGCCCAAACTTTGAGGAGTGGTGGAGGAAGCCCCGATCTATAGTTCTACCAAGAGAGATTTCATCAATTCGTGCTAGTCCTTTGTGGATCTTGGAGTTAGGGTTCCTATGGTGGGATCTTGGAGGAAGTGCTCCTATGGAGGCTAGCTTGGATTTGTGCTAACCCCATAGGGTGTTGGGAGCCTCCTAGTGTTGTGGAGCTTGCCCCAACCTTGTGAAGGAACCACCGCCTCGACCGGTGCCTTAGTGGAGAAGGGGGAGCCCCTTTGTGGAGCTCTCTCGAGGAGGAAGGTGAGGCCTTCCTTCGTGGTGTGGCCGCCTAGCCTCTTGTGTAAGGCTAGCACCTCCTCAACGCAGACGTACCCCCTTTTGTGGGAGGAACTGCGGGAAACAAACCTCGCCTCGTCTCCGCGCCCCCCGGTTGTCCCGCTCCCTAAATTTGTTATTATGCTTGGTTCCTTTGCTTGTTGCACTAGCCTAGGATCATAGTAGGAAAATCTCCACTACTAAAGCTATCACCTTTACTTTCCGCATCGCCTAAAATCTGAGAAAGACATAAAATTTGTGTAGCGTCCATTCACCCCCCCTCTTGTTCGCTTCGATCCATTCAATTGGTATCAGAGCAAGGTTTTCTTGCTCGGGCTTTACCGCCTAAGAAATGGCCAAACAAGAGACGGTTGTGAATGGGTCCCTTCCCGGTGAGCAATCACCTCCACCATCAATCGCCGATAGCACTCCGGCTACTTTGGATGACCTCAAGAAATTGGAGTCATCCATTGTATCTCAAATGAAGGCTATGATGATGGAGTTGATTTCTCCAAAACCAACCCCCATCATAGATCCTAAGGCAAGTGTCGATGTTCCTCCACAACAAGTCAACACCCTTCCTCTTGTTGATTTTGTCGCGCAATCGAAAAAACCACCTCGAGAAGGGGAACTTGAGGATGTTGGCACTTCATCAAAAGGGAAGGATGAACCACCGGTTGCATGACAATTAGGAAGTAATCATGCAGTGCCTCCACCAAGTGATTACACCGTAAATGTCCCAATACCTATGCCTCATATTTTGACTCATGGTTCACCACCGCTACTTGAATCCAATAGTTTTCAAAATTGGCAATTCTTAATGCGTTCTCATGTGCGCAGCGCTTCTACCGAGCTTTAGCGCATCATCGAGGAAGGTTATTCACCACGAGACCCGAAGAACTTGACAAGAACAGAGGTGGTGGATGATCAACTCAACGCCACTGCCATCAACATGATTCACATGGCTGTCACGCCCAAGGACCGCGCTCATATTCGCTCGCTCAAGACCGCCAAGGAAGCGTGGAATAAACTCGACAAGCTCTTCCTCGGAAATGAAAGCATTCAAAGCTCTCGTTTCGATGAAGTGAACAACATGGCCGACAACTTTTTCATGAATGAGGGAGAATCACCCGAAGAGATGTACCGGCGCCTTATCGCTCTCGCCACACAAATGCAAGATCTTGGAGCAACGTTTGTCGATGACCCTTGGATCAAGCAAAAGTTCTACAAAGCTCTCCTCCCTTAAGAGGAAGTGGAGTTGACGGCCATCCGCAAAAATGCCTCCTTCCGCGCTATGACATCCGATGAAGTCCTTCGCGAGTTCATCGCTTTGGACATCTCCAAGAAGAATGCAGAAGATCTTGTTGCTCGCGCCCACAACACCCGCAAGCCCAACCTTGCGTTGAAGATGAAGGAGCATGAAGCTAGTGAGAGCGATGAGGATCCCATTGAGTGGGGTCCGAATGATCTCAAGGACAATTATCATGAACACATGGCTCTTGCCGCCAAGAGTTTTTGGAGTGGGAACAAGACATGAAGCTCAAGGTTAAGAAGATACTTACCTCATGACTCTTCAAGATACTCCTCCAAGAGTCCAAGGGAGGAGCAAAGGGGGAGAGCTTGCTACAATTGCGGCGACAAAAGTCATTTTGTCGCGGATTGTATCTTTGAGAGAAGGGAAGACAATGGTGGAAGTCTCATCCGAAAGGACAAGTTCAAATCTCTCTCCAAAGGATTCTCCAAGTTCTCCTCCAACTCCGGTGACGCCAAGGTCTCCTTCACCAAGAATCCTAGAGCTTTCATATACGTGAGGAATACTCCTCCGATGAAGGTGAAGAGCGTGAAGACAAGAGCTCGAACAAGGAGGAAGGGGGAGTGGTCGCCATCGCCATCTCCACTCCCTCCGTCTCCCTCTTCGACTCTCCAAATGAGAATCTCGTCGTCAACAACTCCCGTTGCCTTGTGGCAAAGGTATCGTCGGAGGTAGTATCCCTTTCCGAACCTACATCTTCCTCCAATGATATATCTATTGCGGGTTTGGATGCTTCTACCACTAACATGCTAGGGGATATCAAGACTCATGTCCAGGCACTCTTGACTCAACTTGATGCGTCTCAAGACCGTATTGAGGAAAAGGAGAGGCTTGAGAAGAAGGCGGAATTAGAGATTATCTCTCTCACTCAAGCTCATGAGGAAGAGTTAAGCATACGCATGTCTCTTGAAGCTAGTGCTATTGTTCTTGAAGACTCCAACAATTCTATCATCTTCCAACTCATCAAGGACCGAGACCATGCTCTTGGTTGGGTGGATGAGCTCAAGATGAAGAAGCGCTATCTTGAGGAGAGCCATGAATGGTTGCTATAGGAAGTTTCAACCCTCACCAAGAACTTCAAATCCTTGGATAGTAAGTTTGTGCTTCTATCCGAGATGAGGAGGCATCCTCAAGAAGAAGCGCACAAGAAGGAAGAAGATGAAGGCCCCAATTCATGTTATGATAAGCTCCTTGATGAAGTTTGCTCCTTGAGAAGACATAACACAAGACTCTTGGAAATCAATTCTCTCCAAGAGGAAGCCTTGGATGAGTACTATCGCTTGAGCAAAGAGAAGGTGCCATGTTGCGATTATGAAGAAGATATTGCCGCTCTAAAGAGACACAAGGCCAAGCTTAAGGAAGTGAATGCTATGCAAAATGAGTCCTTGATGGAGTGGATCCGCTTGAGCAAGGAAGAAGTTACATGTTGTGACCATGAGGAAGAAATTTCCTCTCTAAAGAGGAGCAAGGCCAACCTTATGGTGATCAATTCCATGCAAGATGAAGCGTTGAAAGAGTACCATCTCGCAAGCAACGACCACATTTGTTGCAACCATGAAGACGACATTGCCACCTTAGAAAGACACAAGCGCTTGCTCTTGAGAAGGAATTCTGTTCTAGAATAAGCATTGTTGGAACATTTCCGGGTGAATAAGGAGAAGGAGGTTCAAGTGTTTGACATCACTCACCCTCACATGTATCATGAAGATGAAGTCAATCGTTTGAAGTCCAAAATTGAAAGTCTCCAAATCCAAGCCCGATACTTGGAAGGAGTCATTGAAGCTAGGGTCGAAGCCAATGAGGGCTCTTGCGATGAAGGAGAAGTGGCTATCAAGCGAAAGAAGAAGAGAGGAAGAAGGATCAAGATAAAGAGGAACATCATGATAGGACCCATTGAAAAATGGGTACCTATATCCAAGACTTGATCCATGAAGGGCTTTGCTTCCGGTGGTGCTATATTGGTGGTTGATGTTGAAGCCACAAGTCTCTTGACCGGAAGCAAAGAAGTTGTTGTCGTCCTCGGGCTATCTCGTTCTACCGTTTCTTATGGCGACAACACAAGCAAGCTTAAAGGTATTGGGCCTTGACAAGGTGGTGGTAACACCCGACCTTGTCAAGACCCTTGGTTACAATGTTCTTTCCGTTCATCGTTTCACACGCTTGGGTCTTTGTACCTTTTACAATGAACATGTGGTGGTCCTCTTGTGGATCTAGACACTCCGAGAGGCCACATTCTCGGACTAATGGAAAATGTTCCCTCTTGCAAAGTTCGTGTTTGTAGGACTTGCATACAAAGGAAAATGCTTGGAGCTCCTCACAAGGCCAAGACAATCATCTCTACCACAAGGTGCTTGGAGCTCATACATGTTGAACTCTTCGGTCCACCGTCTCATGAAAATCTTGGAGGGAAGAATTCAACGCAAGTTCAACACCACGATCCTCGCAATAAGGAGCAACAATGGAACGGAGTTCAAGAACTACACCTTGGATGACTTCCTCGGCAAAGAAGGAATCCAACATCAATACTCCACGCCATATACATTCCCCCAACAACTTGGGGTTGCCGAAAGAGAAAGTCGAACCTTAATTTAAGCCACTCAAACATGATGATGGAGTACAAGTCTATTGGATGGGTTGTGGAAGTTTGTGATGTGACATTTGATGAAGATGATAGTTCTTTGGATGAGCGAAGTGCTTCTTGTGAGAAAGGAGATGCAATTCCCCCGGTCACCGTAGGAAGGATGGGTGTTAGCACTCGCCGACCTCAAGAGCTACCTTCTACGAGTGCCGGGGAAGGACCAAGTTCCACCCATGTGGAGCCATCTACACCACAAGGCCAAGCTTCTTCCTTTGAACAACCAAGTGGGAGTCAACCACTACCACAACCTCAAGATCGGCATCAACAACAATGAGGGTCAAGGTGGGAACCTAAACCATGATGAAGATCAAGGGGCCTCACAAGAATCTATCTCTATGGTCCATTCTCGCCGTGGAGCAAAGGCGTCAAGGCTCCTTCATAACTCAAGAAAAGTACGTTCAAGACTTACTCAAGAGAAAGATATGAAGGAAGCCAACGGTATAGGAACCCCAAGTACCTAAAGAGTCAACTCTCTCATGATGAGACCGACAAGGCAATGGACTCATGCTTTACCGTTCAACGATAGGTTCGCTTCTCTACCTTTGTGCTTCTCATTCGGACATTGTATCAAGATTGGGTATACACATACCACTTTTGTGCTATATGTCTAGATGTAAAGCACGCATGAACATAGGGGGGTGCGGTTTAAACTTATTGAGATATCCCTCCCCCCATAGTGCATAAAGAAATCCAAAACATACTCTATTTGTCAAATAAGTGACTAATGAGCTTCATGTTGAGCCTTAGTAGTGAGTCCTAGGTATATCTACGCGACGTCACACTATTATGCTCTTACACAGTGGCTTCGGCCAGCAACCTCCTCTTTGAGGAGTTTCTGGTTCTTTTTGTTTTCTTTGATCTTCTTTTGGTTTCTTTTCTCTTTTTGCTTTTGGTTTTTCATTTCTCCATGTTCTTTGTGGGAGATTCACCCAAGTTTGGCTTTTCATGTTTTGATTCTTGCAAGCTTGGTTGAGTAGTACCTTAACAATTTCGACATCTAATCCTAAGCCAATACCCACATCTTGAGCCATTTTTATCTAAAAGCACAAGTCTACACCAAAATCTGAGTGTTTTTGAGCTTTGGAGGCCGGTATTACCGCTCCGGTGCAGTATCCTGACGGCACTCAGGAGTTTGACCCAGAGCGGTACAACCGCCCGAGGTACCGGGCAAGTACCGGTAAGCGGTACTACCGCTCATATGAGCGATACTACCGCTTGCGCCCTTGACTTAAGGTACCAGGTGGGACGGGTTCTTCCCAACTCACCACTTTTCCCCATGCACCACGAGTCAAAGGCGTCCCCAAGCTCCAAGACCTCGAGGACACTGATACGTCTCTGACGTATCGATAATTTCTTATGTTCCATGCCACATTATTGATGATATCTACATGTTTTATACATACTTTATGTCATATTTATGCGTTTTCCGGAACTAACCTATGGACGAGATGCCGAAGGGCCAGTTCCCGTTTTCTGCTGTTTTTGGTTCCGAAATCCTAGTAAGGAAATATTCTCGGAATCGGACGAAATCAAGACCCAGAGATCCTATTTTTCCACGAAGCTTCCGAACACCCGGGAAGGACCGGAGGGGGCCACGAGCCCACCGGACCATAGGCCGGCGCGGCCCGGGTGTGGCCCGCGCCACCCTATGGTGTCGCCGCCTCTTCGACCCTCTGACGCCGCCTCTTCGCCTATAAGAAGCCCCTGGACCTAAAACCTCGATACGAAAAAGCCACGGTACGAGAAACCTTCCAGAGCCGCCGCCATCGCGAAGCCAAGATCTGGGGGACAGGAGTCTCTGTTCCGGCACGCCGCCGGGACGGGGAAGTGCCCCCGGAAGGCTTCTCCATCGACACCACCGCCATCTTCATCAACTCTGCTGTCTCCTATGAGGAGGGAGTAGTTCTCCATCGAGGCTCGGGGCTGTACCGGTAGCTATGTGGTTAATCTCTCTCCTATGTACTTCAATACAATGATCTCATGAGCTGCTTTACATGATTGAGATCCATATGATGAGCTTTGTATCGCTACTAGTTGTGTGCTACTCATGTGATGTTATTAAAGTAGTCTATTCCTCCTGCATGGTGTAAAGGTGACTAGTGTGTGCACCGTGTGGTTCTTGTCGTAGGCTATGATCATGATCTCTTGTAGATTGTGGAGTTAATTATCATTATGATAGTATTGATGTGATCTATTCCTCCTTCATAGTGTAATGTGGACGGTGTGTGCACTATGTTAGTTCTTGGTTTATTTTGCAATGATCTATTATGCTCTAAGGTTATTTAAATATGAACATTGAATTGTGGAGCTTGTTAACTCCGGCATTGAGGGTTCATGTAATCCTACGCAATGTGTTCATCATCCAACAAAAGAGTGTATGTAGCACATATGAGAAAGAGTTATTTATTATGCGATCAATGTTGAGAGTGTCCACTAGTGAAAGTGTAATCCCTAGGCCTTGTTCCTAAATATCGCTATCGCTGCTTGTTTACTTGTTTTATCGCGTTACTACTGCTGCGTTACTACTGCTTGTTCTATCGTCCCGGGCAAAGCACTTTTCCGGTGCCGTTACTACTCGCTTATTTATACCACTCGTATTTCACTATCTCTTCGCCGAACTAGTGCACCTATTAGGTGTGTTGGGGACACAAGAGACTTTTTGCTTTGTGGTTGCAGGGTTGCATGAGAGGGATATCTTTGACCTCTTCCTCCCTGAGTTCGATAAACCTTGGGTGATCCACTTATGGGAAAACTTGCTGCTGTTCTACAAACCTCTGCTCTTGGAGGCCCAACACTGTCTACAAGAATAGAAGCACCCGTAGACATCAAGCTATTTTCTGGCGCCATTGCCGGGGAACGAAGGAAAGCTACACCATTTCCTCCCTCGTCAACCACGCGCCAGTTGTGGACAGCAAGCTATTTTCTGGCGCCGTTGCCGGGGAGGAAAGGTAAAAGGTACTCACACTCCGATCTCGGCTACTAAGCTATTTTCGCCGTTGTAAGTACTCGAAGCTATTTCCTTTAGATCCTGCAATTGCATCTTTTTGTTTCTT
>NC_061508.1:166413288-166460935 GCF_022539505.1 Lolium rigidum
CGGCTCCCCCTTCGGCTTCCTTCGTCATCCGGAAAAATAGGATTTTTGGTAAAACTTCCTTCCACGAGTTGATCTTCCAAAATATTGCATCTCGACGGTGCTTTTCCGGCAGAATCCTGGCTCCGGTGCTCGATCTCCAAATAATCATGAAACATGCAAAATAGATGAAATAACATAAGTATTGTGTCCCAATATGAAATATATCAATGAATAACAGCAAATTATGATATAAAATAGTGATGCAAATTGGACGTATCAACCAATCATCATGATTCCAGCCTATTCTCGCCAATAATTCTTCAGCATCGTCTGGAGTTCTTTTCCTGAAAACACAACCAGCACAACTATCCAGGTATGCCCTAGACTCAATGGTTAGTCCACTATAAAATATATCAAGTAAATCATGCTTTTCCAAATCATGGTCAGGCCGAGCTCTAATAAGAGAGCAAAATCTAGCCCAAGCCTCAGGCAATTTCTCTCCATCTTCTTGATCAAAATTATAAATTCTCTGCAAAGCAATATGTTGAGCACTAGCAGGAAAGTATTTCCGGAAGAAAACATCAAGCAATTATTTTGGACTATTAATAGAATCAGGTGGCAAATTATTATACCAAGTTTTAGCATCATCCTTTAATGAGAAAGGGAAAATTTTAGCAACGAAATAAGTACGCTTCTTAACATCATCAGAAAACAAGCTACTAAGAGTAGATAGCTCAATCATGTGTTCTATAGCACTTTCTTTTTCAGTACCACAAAAAGGTGTTTTCTCAACAATAGATATATGAGATAGATCAAGAGAAAAATCATAATCCTTATCCTTAATGTTTATAGGAGATGTGGCAAATTTAGGATCGGGAGACGGTTTATATCTAACGAGTATGTTGTGCAAGCAACTTTTTAATTTTTCTTGCATCAGTAGTAGCATTGCATTTATCAATAAAATCATCATCAAGTTCTACATAATCCTCATCAAGATTATCACTAGAGTATTCAACAGACTCAGGTGAATTAACAGGTGTAGCAGCATTTTCATTAGGAGTTTCAGCATTTTCAATTTTTCTAGACCTAGCAATTGTAGCATCTAGAAAAGATCCCAATGAACCACTATCATCAAGCACAGCAGAAGCATCATCAATATTATAAGAATTTTCAGATCTAGCATAAGTACCAGCATGTGAAGCATGTGGTGGTGAAACAAGTTTATCAATCACGGATGGTGAATCAAGAGCGACGAGAGGTACTCGAGTTGTACCTTTTCTTGTAGTGGATGGTAATATGGCGACTTTAGGATCGCGAGGTGTACCCATGATGGAGAATGTGCAGCGAACAATATCAATCCAAGTGAACTTCCAAATAAAGCTATGCTCCCGGCAACGGCGCCGAGAAAATAGTCTTGATAACCCACAAGTATAGGGGATCGCAACGGTCTTCGCGGGAAGTAAAACCCAATTTATTGATTCGACACAAGGGGAGACAAAGAATACTTGAAAGCCTTAACGAATGGAGTTGTCAATTCAGCTGCACTGGAAACAGACTTGCTCGCAAGAGTTTATCGATAGTAACAGTTTTATAGCGATAGCGATAGTGAAATAACGAGCAGCAGAGTAACAAAGACAGCGAGTAGTGATTATAGTAAACAACAGGATTAAAATACTGTAGGCACAGGGATGGATGAACGGGCGTTGCATGGGTGAGAGAAACTCATGTAACAATCAAAGCAGGGCATTTGCAGATAATAATAAAACGGTGTCTAAGTACTAATCAATCAATAGGCATGTGTTACATATATAGTCGTACGTGCTCGCAATGAGAAACTTGCACAACATCTTTTGTCCTACCAGCCGGTGGCAGCCGGGCCTCTAGGGAATCTACTGGAAATTAAGGTGCTCCTTTTAATAGAGCACGAGCAAAGCATTAATACTCCGTGAACACATGTGATCCTCATATCACCGCCATCCCCTTCGGTTGTCCCAATTTCGTCACTTTGGGGCCTCGGGTTCCGGACAGCAATACGTGTATACAACTTGCGGGTAAGATCATAAAGCAATGAATATCATCATGAATCGATAACATGTTCAGATCTGAAATCATGGCACTCGGGCCCTAGTGACAAGCATTAAGCATAACAAGTTGCAACAATATCATAAAAGTACCAATTACGGACACTAGGCACTATGCCCTAACAATCTTATGCTATTACATGACCAATCTCATCCAATCCCTACCATCCCCTTCAGCCTACGAGCGGGGGAATTACTCACACATGGATGGGGGAAACATGGCTGGTCGATGGAGAGGCGTCGGTGGTGATGATGGCGATGATCTCCTCCAATTCCCCGTCCCGGCGGAGTGCCAGAACGGAGTTTCTGGTCCCGAGACGGAGTTTCGCGACGGTGGCGGCGTACTGGATGGTTTTTGGCGATTTCGACTAACCCCCGTGCGTTTTTAGGTCGAAGGCAATAAGTAGTCCGAAGGAGGGCGTCGGAGGCCGGCCGAGGGGGCCACACGCTAGGGCCGCGCGCCCCCCTCCTGGGCCGCGCCGGCCTAGTGTGTGGGGCCCTCGGGCCTCCACCTGGCTTGCCCTTACGGCTCCGTCAATCTTACGGAAAAATAGGACCTTTCGCATAAATTCCGAGGATTTTCCCGAAAGTTGGATTTACGTACAAAACGAGACACCAGAGCAATTCTGCTGAAAACAGCGTTAGTCCGTGTTAGTTGCATCCAAAATACAAAAATTAGAGGCAAAACAATAGCAAAAGTGTTCGGGAAAGTAGATACGTTTTGGACGTATTAATCACCTTCCATATGAACTGTTTCCGTGTTATAAACTTTGTAATCAGTCGAAATGGCTGATTTTCTAGCTCTTGTAGACCTTCCAGGGGCCTCAATCTCTAGAGCATTCTGTTCCTCAACTTGTGGCTCAGCTTCTGGAGGTGGCTGTTGTTGCTCCCTTTCATGCTCAACAGATGGTTCATTCGGCTCCTGACGGACAGGTTCCAAATTTTCACTCATCGTTGTCATGGGTGGAGTCACAATAGGCGCTTGCACCATAATCGCAGGGATTATTGGTGCAGGTGCACATGTGTAATAACCCAGAACATAGGAACAACGAGGGGTAGATTTAGAAATGGGTTGTGCATTTCATCGCAAAACGGGGGAAATTTTCGCGCTTTATTGCAACTAAACCTAAGAGGGATCGAGGTTCTCTCTCATTTTGCACTTAGGGTTAGGCAATGTGAGTTAGAGTAATTTAGACATGATCTCTTTTGTATCTTGTTGATTTGGGGAATGAATTCATTTGACAAGTTATAACACATTAAACAATAAGCAATAAGCATTATGAATATTGAATTCACAATTCAAATACAACATATGAATTCAAATGACTTTGAATTTCAAATTGAATATTAAATACAATATTTAATTCAGAATTTAAACATTACATAAATCAAAAGCTCATAAACAAAAACTTGAGCTTTATTGATCATCAACACAGAATACATTGTCTTTACAAAATTCTTGATACAAGAATTGATGAATAATAAACAGAATTGAAAAAGGAAAATTACAAGATTTTCCTAAACTAAAACCTAGACTAAATGTTTGAAGAATATCTTCTGGTCATATTCAACTTCAAAACCTGCAAAACAAAATTACAAGTGCTAGCCAGAATGTTAGTGTTAGTAATTCAGTTTGGACATAGTAACAACATCACAGAAATTCAGTTTGGACAGTGAACACTGTCACTGCACACTTGTGCTTGTCCAAAACCTGGACAGCACAAGATAGGATCGAGCGGACCAAAAGCGAGCAGCCACAGAGGGCTCAAGTTTCAGCATGTGAGAGATTGTGTTGGGCAAGCCACAACAAGGCAATGCAAGAGCTGAGTCACAAAGCAAGCCAAGCCTGTGTGTCATGGCCAGAATAGAAGTAGGGATCATATAAAAGGAACACAAACCCTAGAACCATGACAGTCGACCAGATAGGATAATTCACCAGGTAAGGGTGAAGCTAGAGCAACACAAAGTTCATCCAGTTCTTGCTCAAGAACAGCACCAACACACACAAACCCTCAGCCATCAGAAATCATGGTGACCTAGGAGATCAACCAGGACTGGAGGTGAAGGGTTGTGCACAAACCACAAGTCTGCAACAACAAAATATTTCATTCTAGGAGCTGGAACAAGGTATACCAAGTTCCTGGAATAGATCCAATGGATCTAATCCATAAATCATGCATAACACGAGTCATGGGTTTGAGCGAGATGCTCAACAGGGTGAATCATCACTTGGTTTTCACCAAGGATCACCGCTAGTCTAAAAAGCCACCAAAATAGAAACCATCCGGATACGGATCTTGTGCACGAAGCAAGATCTTATGCACTGAATAGCACAAGTAGATGTATTGCAATAATTAGCAGCCAGTAAAGACTACACAGAAAATCCTAGGCACATAACCATCAGTAAAACCCTAGATTTCATCACAGGCAAGCATATTGGCATTCATATCTAGTATGATCCCCAAATATGCAAGCAAAGTTGAGTAGCCCACAAGATCCAACCAAACATATGAGCAACCAATCAGTAGCAAGGCTGCGAGGTCACATCACACTTAGTACCATTTAAAGTAAAGCCAAATACAGAACATCATTATCCAGAGTTGGATTCAGATTCATTTGCTTGTTAAATAATCATGAACAGCAAATTCTTATACAAGCAAGTCATTTAAATCATCACTGCATAAGCAGTTCATCATGAATCAATTTATTCAAGCATGAATATGTAACAAATTCATACTATTTATTGACAGTAGCACACTGTGAGGCAACACAGCACAAGTCACTGCATCATAGCCACTGGATCAAGTCCAGTGAGCTGGGATAAGCAACAGCACATGAATACAGTAAGCATAGTGATGCTTGAGCATCAGCATCAACAAGGAAAATGATTCACTTAGCCACAGAATTAATCAGCAACCAATCACTGACATTTAATTGATCAAATGGATCAATTGAATCCAGTCAAGCCACACAGATAAATTAGCCAACAAGCAATGGTTGATCCAATGGATCATTGGCTTACACAGGAAGCACAGAAGCACCTCACAAGCACCACTGGCACTCACAAGTGTCACTGATGCACAGCTGTACACCTAAACAAGCAAGTATAGATTGCCAGTAAGCATAGCAAGCTCATAAGCATGAACAGCATGGCATAGCAAGCTTGTAAGCAAGTACAGCATAGCATAGCAAGATCAAAGCATGATAGGAGCAATAGATAATCAACACATGGCATGTACAGCAAGCAAGGCAACACTGGCCAGTACCAGAAACTGGTGACTTGGCCAGGTCTTGCAGAAAATGGAAGCACAGGTAGCTTAGGCAACAATTGCAAGGCTCTGTGTGATCACAGGATCACCAGGGAGCAGTAGAACAGGAGGAAGAAGAAGCACAGTAGCTTGGGAGGCGCACAAGCATGGAGAGGAGAAGGAGAAGGAGCGGATCACTTACATGCGCCTGGTGGCAGAGGCTATGGCATGGCGAGGCAGTGCTCGCGCGGCCATAGCAGCTGCAAGACCCAGGGTAGGCGCCGGCGTTACGCCGACGAGCACGAACACCACCACAGCAGCACGGCACGGAGACGACGGCGCCGGTGCCGCAGCGACACCGCACCAGGTCGGTCTCAAGGGGCGCGCACGTCGACGACGAGGGTGAGAGTTCGCCGGAGACCACCAAATCACCCAAGGCGATTCTCCAGTGGATCCAGAGAGGAGGCGATTCGCCAGGAGAGGAGGTAATCGAAGAAACCACGCGGATAGATCGATAGATAGTCTCGCGGCGGTATAGATCTGGTAAGTGGCTAAGGCAGGGGAGCACGGAGATGGCCGGAGCACGGCGGCGGCCATGGCGGCGACGCCATCGCCACGAGCGTCGCGAGAGGTTAGGGTTAGGGCGAGCGAGTGAGAGAGACGAGTGAGTGAGCGAGGTGGGCCGCTTCGGCGCCACCGACCCGTTATGGGACATGCCTTAGTGGGCTGTCCCATGGGCCTTTGTTAGTGGGCTGGCCCAATAGGGGCCAGGGGGTATTCTGGTCATTTTACAATTTAGAAAAAGGCCAGAATTTCACCAATTTTTAGTAAATAAAATACAACTCTAAAAATCCATTAAAAATTGGATTAGTGAATGAAAAATTATTCTTAACCAGAATAAAATATGAAATAGAATTTAAGAAACAAATTCAAATTTATGAATTTGATGAATTTAAAATAATAACTTGGAATTCCAAACTATTATTTCCTTGTATTTAAAAATCAAGGAAAAATCTCAAATAAGTTCAAATACTTATTTTCAAACATTTCAAAATGAAATTCTATTATTCCAAGTCATTTCTATTGAGAAAGGTATTTTTCAAAGAAAAATACTCTATTCCCTATTTATTCCAAAAATATAGAGATAACTCTATTATTTTAAATCATTTTTGGAATGAATAATGAATCACCAAGTAAAGTAGTTTTACTTTGAATTATTTTACTTTATGAGAATTAAAGTGGTTTACACATTAAAGTAATTGCAAGTTACTGCCAAAGGCATCAATCTTAAACTCAACCCTAAATTTCTATAACTCAGCAGGGTAAAGGGATTCAACATAAAATAATACATCCATGATTGCATTATTTGGATTTTTATAACATTGTCCTTACCGGACAATGATGCTTCTTACAGAACCCGAGGTCTAGGTTCCATAAACTGCATTGAACTGCACTATCTCGCAGTCCACAGGCAAGTTCACCCTTGCTCATACCAACTTGAGTATTTTCTATTACTTTAATGCAAAGCTATATACTTATCATTCCTGCATCGCAAATAAAATGTTACTTTCCAACTATGAATATGACTATGTGGCTGGCAATGGAACCATGGTATGTGTTGATATGGTGGAGGTTCCATTGCATGGGTTGTATTAACCTAGGATTAACCACCAATGCCGTCCAGTGATTCTAGCGCCGTACAAAACGCGTTAACCATGAGATCTATAATGGCTCTAGTGAAGCCAGCCGTATCTTTTCCCTTCTGCACGCCAATGGACTGGTAGAGCTGCGGGGTGTTGGAGGCACTTAAGTAGGTTGGGATAGCCTTTTAAATCCCCATCCATTAGTGATGATAGCTCTACGGTCTATGATGGATTGTTCGGAGTACACCGTGAGTAAAGTCGTATTATCGGAAGAAGTCTACTGGGGGTGTAGGGTCGGACAAAAGGGTGGGTTTGTAGTCGCGGAGAAGGCGGTGTGGGCTTGGATCTTTATACCTGGCCTCACACCAAAGGAAGTGTGAACGGGGGCAAGTCCCTGCGGATGGCAAAAAGGGTGGGATCTCTTGTGGGAAAAGTAACGCACCTCTGCAGAGTGTATCAAATTGTGGCTGTCACTCCTTGTTCGGGAAGGAAGCTGCGAACGCGAGCAGAAAGGAACTACATGAAGTTCTGGTCAACTCCGTGAAGACCGACGGGCATAGTTTTCATAATAAAAGCAACCTTTTGAAGAAATGATTGCAAAACATGCATTGACTCGCGATTTCCGATCAATGGTCGTAGCTAGTGCATCAAACACCTTTTACTCTTTTAGAACTTGCTGAGTACCTCTGTACTCACTTTCTTTCGACACCCTTGCTAGACGGTGATCCGGAAGTGGAGGCCATCAACGATGAAGCACCGGAAGGAAGCTACGAGCTGGTCTACGAGGAACCTGATCTTACCGGTGGAGTTGAAGGAGTAGACTATGGGATAGTCTACGGACCTGATGACACTGAGGTGGAGGAGTAGTGATGAACCCTAGCATCATAGAGCCGAGCAACGTAGAACTTACCTAAATAAGTTGTTGAGCTCTCTTTTATATATGGTTATAAGTTGTAATCGTACTTAAGTAGTATCTTAGGGTGTTCTCATAGGACTCGTGAGAATACCAACTTGTCAAGACAATGTTTGTAATAATATATGGAGTGTTATGACCTGCAATGTTTCTGTTGTACCACTCTGAGGGATATGGCAATTTGTGAAGAAGTCCCTTCACAAAGATCATATCAACGACTTGTATACTACAACATGCAGTGGTATGCTGGGTACTGCAACATCGTAGCGCAAAAATGGCTTCTGAGTCATCGGATTAGGTGCATGCACCCTCTTCTCCTCAAGATCAACTTTCCGAGCTACCATGCTCCCCCTCATCATTTCATCCTCTAAGAAGACAGCATGTCTCGTTTCCACAAACTTTGTGTATTTCTCTGGACAGTAGAAACGATAACCTTTTGACTTTTTAGGATAGCCAAAAATGGTAGCTGACTGTTTTGGTATCTAACTTTGCGATATTTGGATTAAATACTTTGGCCTCAGCAGGGCTCCCACACACTTTCAGGTGGTTTAGAGAAGGCACTCTCCCTGTCCATAGCTCATACGGTGTTTTGGGCACCGATTTGCTTGGTACTCTGTTTAGAATGTGAATAGCGGTTTTTAACGCCTCAATCCACAATCCCAATGGCAGGGTGGAATAGCTCATCATACTACGCACCATATCCATAAGGGTACGGTTGCACCTTTCAGCTACCCCATTCTACTGAGGTTCGCCCGACATAGAATACTGAGCGACTATTTCAGTCTCCTGTAAGAACCTTGCAAAAGGTCCAGGGACTTGGCCATATGGAGTATTTCGACCGTAGTACTCCCCTCCACGATCAGATCTGACTATCTTTATTCTTTTATCATGCTGATGATTTTCAACTTCAGCTTTGAATATTTTAAATTTATACAATGCTTCTGTTCTTTGATTGGATAAATATAACCATATCGGGAGTAATCATCCGTGAATGTTATGAACAAATCATAGCCATCCACACTTTTCACGGGAAATGGTCCACATATATCGGTGTGAATTATTTCTAGTGTTGGGGTGCTTCGATTTGCATCCTTCTTAATTTGCTTTACAAATTTTCCTTTAATGCAATCGATGCATTGTTCTATGTCTGAGAATTCTAATGGAGGAAGAATATCATTTTTAACGAGTCTTTCTATTCCCCCCCCCCTCGAAATATGGCCTAAGCGACAGTGCCATAATTTCGATGATTCATCAGTTCTTTTTCTTTTTTTTGTTCTTTGTCTGACGCGGACAACACTTTTTCACTCACATTACACACAGACAACACCCACATAAGCATTATTACAACATATGGCACATTTTCCTTGTCCTTCCTGTCCATGTATACTTTTCTGTCACCAGTTGCTTCAGCAGCTGGGTAGCATATATCTTTGAAGAACCAGTGAACTGGCTCTTTATTCTTTCAAGATACTCCCTACGGAAGCACACTCAACAATTGTGCCCACAATAGCGTTCTCAATTGTATTCTTTATAAATGGCACTTAGCCACTTTTTATATGCAGCATCATCATCCTTGTCATTTCTGACTCGATCTTTTGGTCTAACCGGCTGTGGGAACCCAGTCCACCTCAGCACAAATCGACCTTCTTTCTCCATTCAGTGTAGTTGTCACCTCTGAGGATTGGAACATCCTTGATGCAGCTCATCAAGTAGTACCCTCCTTTAAACCACAATGAAATGAGATCATAACAACAATTACATGCAATAATCCAACGTTGGTCAAAATTAGAACATACAACTGTTTGTGCAATTAAATCTATATCACCGTTGGGCAGAAATAGAGATAAATGTACTTCTTTGCAATAAATCATGATCATATCATTAATAATATTGGTCAAAAAATAACAGAACCATAATTGTCACAATAATCACTTTAATTATCTCTTTCAAAATTTAATTTGTCACTTTCGCACATATTATTACAACAAAATATGATCATGCCATTAATAACATTTGTCATAAAATGACAGAATCATAATTGTTTCAACAATCACTTTTAATCAACTTTTCAAATTTAATCATCACTTTTGCATTTTTTAAATTTAAAATTCATCTTCAACTATTTGCAGCGGAAACTTTGAATTCATTAAACTTTAAAAACTTTTAGAAGCATCTCTGTTACTTTTTATTTCCTAAAATAAATACCTCGTTGGTTCAATTTGCTCAGAAAATATCTTGACAAAATGCTTCTTTTACTATTTGCAGCGAAACTATGAATTTAAACTTTAAAATTTTCAGAGGCATAACTCTCACTTTTAATTTTGCTGAACAAATATTTCGTTGGTCCTATTTATTCAGAAAAAATCTTAGACAAAAATTGGCCAAAAAACTAGCCCAAAAATGTCTAAAAAAGCCTCTGTAATAATTAACAGAAAAACTGTCCAGAGCCCAAAATGCTCCCGCGGCCCACAGCCCACGTGAGCGCTTTCTCCTTACGCGCCGCTCGGATGTGTCGTTGGCGCCCTGTCGGATGCGGCCCACGGCCCATTTGGCAGCCCGCGGCCTGCCTGATCTGTGCCCCCCGCGCGGCGCTCTGTCGGCCGTCGGATTGAATCCGACGGTCACGCGTGCCTTTCGTTCGGTACATAAGGGGCCCGAAACTGCAGCCCCCCCCCCCCCAAACCCTAGTCATTGTATCCCTGACCCTTCTCTGTGGCTCTCTGTGGCGAAGGCGGCGGAGAGGCTTCTCCTCCCGCGAGACTCCCACGTGCCTCTCTGTGGCGGTGAGGAAGCGGCGACATCGCCCGGCAGCTTCTCGCGCGAGCACGCACCGGTGTCGAGCTGCCTTCCTCTCCACTTTTCTTTCTCTGCTCATTCCCCACCCAATAAACCGACGGCCTCCAGTGGAGAAAGAGCAGCAGCCGGCACTCCTCTGGGCCTTTTGCCGTCGTGTGCGTGCACCCGAGGGTGGGCGCACCTGCGTCAAACGGCTCAATGGTGGTGCCCTACACTTTTCCGGCGCCACAAGAAGTAGCAGCAGCCGATGACAATTTCTTTCTTTCTTTTCGAATTAGGGTTAGGGTTTCTGTCGAGTGCGGGTTCCGAAAACGATCTAGGGTTTGGCTAGGGATTGCAGTGCAACACTATCTACCCGAAAAACATAAAGATCTACCAACTAGTATGGCTCTGATACCAATGCGTATGCTATGATGTTTACCTTCTCCAATGGAGGTGGATCATGTCGACGCAGGCATGGTGGCGGCGGCGGGTGGGGAAGTGGTGGCGGCGGATCTTGCCGTCGGCACTGCACTAACCCTAATCGGTGGGTCATCTGGTGGGGCGAGTGGCAGCTTCGGGCAACCTCGTACCGAGTGCCACCGGCCCCCACCACTCTATATAGTGCAGGCGACAGGGGCCCACCAACCAGCGAACAGTTGGCGCCCCCGATCAGGGCATGGTCAAAGGGCACGTCGAGCCGTTGGGCTCGAACGTGGTGGAGATCAACCTAACAGGATTTAGTACCTTTTTGTGAAGGATAAATGGGCAACTAATGGTCCCTTTTGTGATTGGCTCTTTTTTCACACGCCATCAGACACAATATTTCAGCTGCGGATTGCTAGCATGGGTTATCCCTCTGAATCATACCACCTCTGACCGGGCTGAACGAGAAAAAGGACTCTGCTCTTGTTCCTACGAACTTGTACACTTCGGAGTTTGGAACAAGATAAGAGAGGCTGGAGAATAGATAGAACGAACACTTTCTCGGTTAGCAATTTGTACAAGCTCACGAACTGGGGCGGTGTTAGACATTTCAGTGCAGACTCTATCTGGAGATGTGCTGCACCAAAAGAAGGAAAACTTTTTGCCTTGCTGTTGATTTAGGGGCAGGCTCAAAGTGAGGATTGTTTTTTCCATCAGAAAGTTGTGGATGATGAGAATTGTCCTTTTGGTTGCAACGAGAGAGAGAGAGAGACGGTCGAACATCTGGCTCTGGAATGTGGGCAAACAATTCACATCCTTGCACTTCTAGGGATTAACTTAACAAATATTGAAGAGCTTAAAGGTATCTAGACGCAGCTAAAGAGAGATGCCCGGTTCAGAAAAGGGATGCATGAGATCTGGTCACTATAGCTTCGCTGTGAAGCGTTTGGTTGTCAAGGAACAGGAAAGTGTTTGATGATGTGGAAATCTCAGTCCACATTGTGGCCGAACAGGTGCAATGAGACATGCAAACTCTGGGGGCATGGGGTCGGGAAGGACGAAAGCAGCTCTTCATCCACAGATATCAGATTGGCAAGGATGATTTCACCTTCCTGTGTTTGTGTTGTAAATACACCCCTATTTTGGTTCTTCCTTTGTTCCCTTCCCTGTAATCTCTTGCATGTATGTTCCCTTCCCTGTAATCTCTTGCATGTAAACCGTTGAGCTGGCTTAGCTCCTTTTAATAATAATAAGGTAGGGGGAGCTCGAAGTTCGTAAAAAAAGTGTGTTTATGATAGTCTATTAGGCTGCTCATAGTGGGGAATAACTTAGACTAATAACATATGCCATGTTACTAGTCTAGGTTACTACCTTTATAGTGGGTAGTAACTTATATGTGGTATCATGCATTGTATCATTTATTATGTTGTAGACTCATTTTGCTTTGGGGTGTGTGATGTTATGGTAACATAGCTAGTTACCACCTCACTCTCTTTCTTCATTTATTCGCATGCCATATCACCAAAATGCCTTAAGATGTGTGATGTTACTAGCTATGTTACTCTCACTATGAGCAGTCTTAAGTACCTAGGGGTTCCGTGAGTGCGAGGAGGATTTCAGTTCTTGAGTGGGGTTTCCTGGGGTAGATTGAAGGAAAATATGGATGGATGGGGGGAGAGCGGCCAGGATTAACACATGTTTATCCATTGTGGCTATCGTTCATGGGGCTCCAACGAGAAGCTAAGAAAGGTTGTCATTTAGTACAGTGGAATTTTTTTTCCAAACCTCAAGTTAAAGGTGACCTTGGGGCCAAGGACCTGACCAAGATGAATATATTAGTTTAATGCGCAAATGGTGGTGAAAATTAGAAGCTCAAGAAGGAGCTTGGCAACAATTTGTAAGAGCTAAATATTTGGGTGAAGGGGAATTTACAACATCAAACATAGGGCTATGGTCTCTGCATAGGACAATGGGCAATGGTAAAAGTACTAATTTACGGGGACATGCTTAGTGTGGATCTGCTCCACACAAAGATAAATTTCGAAAACTATTTGAAGTTTGCAGAAAATATCATGTCAGACTATCACCTTGAAGACTCTGTCAGTGACGACTATCACCTTGAAGACTCTGTCACTGACAACTATCACCTGACGACTATCATCTTGAAGATCTGCCAGTGATGACCTAGTGAATATTTTTGTTTCCTGACTTGGGACAGCGAAAACTACAACAAAATTAACATGAAATGCAGAATTGCAAGTGTTTGAAAGGATAGTTATTTGTGTGGATGGAAAATAGTTGTTACTCTAAATATGAAATAGTACTAAGAGGGTAGCAACACACCGGTAATTAGCTAATATACTATTATCTAGACAGTACTCCCACGGGTTTGGTTAAAAAACATACTTCCAAAAACATGCAATTCCAAATCTCTCCACCGACTGTGGCTCGACTGCATTAACTAGTCCAGTGCATGCGTGTCTTACCAAAAAAAAATTCCCAATCAGCTGCCACCTAGCTCCCGCTGCTCCTCCTAATGATCCCTTTAAACCGAATCAGCTGGAGTACTCTAATCAGCTCACAAGTGCATGCATAATAACACGGGTTTACAAGTTCATAGGTTCTACGTGCCAACTGAAGATATGCAAATGTATGTCATTATTATGCTAAATAAACAAAATGAAATAGCGGTCACGATCAAGCCAAAAGGAAAAAAATGAATATATACAAATGTAATTCATTATTATGCTAAATAAACAAAATGAAATTGTAGTCACAATCAAGCCAAAAGGAAATGAACATACAGCATAAGGACTCCTGCCACGCAAAAAAAATAGGGAAACTTTGCGAAATACAAAGTCAAAACGGAATAATACATTGGAGAAAGTGAAAATTGAAAAGAAACAGGATTCACATCATTCAGGAAGAGATAATCATAGCCGATTCACCTTTTATAAAGGGACATGGTTCTGTGCTAGAGACCAAGTTAGCACTCTGATCATTCATACAACACAAGGGTCATACAGTATAGCTCGAATCCAAAGCAACATAAACAAGCACCACATGATTCCATGGAACACATGATATGCAAGAACTTATACAGAACCCTCAGTTCTACTTTCTGTGTCACCAAGTGCATTCTGCATCCCTTTTATAATTTACAAAGATTGCTACATACGTGTGTACATTCTTTGGCTTGAATTTAGTAGGTCAGTTTGGCAGGATATACTCGAAAATAATTTGTACTGAACTGTGTCATCACAGGAAGAGAGAAATAAGGGGCAACATAAGTATTGATTTTGTATTAAATGGATCAACTAATGTAGCCTAACTAATTCTGTGTCACTAAGGCTTATGGTATGGTACTAAGCAAACCTTTGCAGGTTGTTTCTATCTCCGACAGTGGGGCCAAATGAAGACTACAAGAAGGATCTTCGATACACTCAAGAAGGTGACATTGCCCATTAATGCTTCCAAGCCTGCAAACAAAGATATACAATTAATATTTCGCACAGAAAGGGGAGAAGAGGGGAGCGTATCTGGTATTGGAAGAGTTTAGAAACCAAAATAGCTAATATTTAGCTTGAACATGGCAAGCTGTTTCCTTTCCTGAGACTTCTAAATTTCTTGCAACTTCCACATGGATATCAAAAACCATTTACAGTTCACTGCTTCAATATCGACTTCATGAGTGAAATTGAGGTTCTTATCAACTCCACTCAAATTTATGAATGCCATGACCTGATTATACCAATGCTCCAGCATACTATGGGTACTTTCTCTTCTATAAGGCATATATTGAGTACGTACATGGGAATTAAGAATGTCCTCTATTATAAGTGAGAAATAAATTAAACACTGAAAATAATAAAACATATAAAGAGAACCAAAAGAAAGGATTATTAAACTTGGATACACGCTTTATATACTGAAATGAGTCTGGACACAGTATATGTCCTATATACTGAAACAGAAAGAGTGCTTGGTATAGTCAACTTACTGAAGATTATCTATGAACACCTTTAATCATACGCATAGAGGCATGCAGCCATCCAGTAAACTATCAAGTAAACCATATGCCAGAATGTGTCCAAAAATGATGGTCTTGAGCAACCACTTGCACTGATCTGTTGTACCATTTCGTCCACAATGAAGTCAGTAATGCTGGGAGTGTGTATCATCTGGCTTTGCTTTTATGATACCAGAACAATAAAAGATAGAATTCCTGGAAAGGCTAACCACCAAGTGTGAACTGTACAATAACCAGGAACTGTGTCAGAACAAGCGTAGAAGGATATGTGAAAAACAAGGTTGCAACGAACACCTACCTTTATACCAACGGTCGAAGAGATATTTAGTGTCTATTAAATTCAAAGACAGGTGTAACTGCTAGGGTGTGTGATCTAAAACATTATGAACAAGCCCTGTTCATGAAGTTAGCTGTCTCTATTCTTGTACCTAGAACTCTCAGTCTAGCCACCTGCAGCCTCTTGGGCCCAGCTGACTTATACCCATTGAATTCACCAATAATCTTCACAAGAGCAATTCCCATTCTCAAACTTGTGCAAACACCTCGGATCCTTGATCAGTATCTGACGCCCATATTTCTCTGAAACTAACTTAGCAAAGGTGTGACAATGGTTACACATCCTTGCAGTTTTGATTATCCTTATGCTTCTGAAGCAAGGGGAATCAGAAATGGCAAGAGCTATTGCTAGTTTCTCGCAATGGAATCCCACAACCTCTTCCATTTCTTCTTCGACTTCTAGAGTTCCATTACCAATGTCAGACATAGAGAGTCCCATCTGAATCATCATCAACTTTAATTCAGCTACTAGATGCTCTGAGGCAACATTATCACCAGTTGAGAAGAAATAGACCATATTTCTAATTTCTACTGAACAACTCTCAACCTCATCCAACATCCTTCCCTTGTTGTGTACCGTCACCTTTGGCACATCAAAAGATTTTCCAGCTAGATCCTGCAGATTAGAAAGCACCATTTGGATTCTAGGATCATTGGGTTCAATCACTGACATTTCTGTAGCCGCCAGTTGTGCCAGCCTTACATTTCCATGTATTATCGCTGAGGTTAGTAATGCATCCCACACTGTAAAATTGGGTGTGAGTGGCATCCCATCAATAATTTCATATGCTTCTTGCAGTCTCCCAGACCGTCCAAGAAGCTCCACCATTGCTGCATAATGATCTAAATCTGGACTTACATTATAGACTTTATCCATATTGAGAAATATTTCTCTCCCTTCAGATACCATACCCTCCATACCGTACGCTTTGATAACAGCTGTCAAAGTTGTATGATCTGGCAGGACACCGTGTTGCTTCATTTCAAAGAAGTGATCCAATACTTGAGTTGGAGAACCATGGATCAAATGTGCAATAATGATAGAATTCCATGAAATAATGTTCCTTGAGGAGTGCCTATCAAATACAGAACAGGCAGCTGCAAGATCACCAGATTTTGAATAGGCATTAATAAGTGCATTTGCAATTTTGCCATCCATTTCCAAGTTGTGGTGAAAAATGCAGGCATGGATCTCCCGTACTTTCCAAGCCGCAACCAGATTTGCGAATGCGGGGATGATGCTTAGGATTGTAATGTAGTCCGGCTTCATCCCAGCTGATTGCATCTGCCGAAATATTCTTAAGGCTCTATCAAAATATCCATTATGCACTGAACCAGCAATGAGTATGTTCCAAGAAGCTGTGTCCCTTTTAATTCCATAACCTTCCATGGTCTGGAATAGTTCAAAAGCTCTCTCGTCGTCCCCGTTCCGTATATATCCTGATATCATTGTATTCCAGGTTATCACATTGCGTCGGATCCCATAATCCTCCATCTTGCAAAAGAGTTCATACGCTTTGCCACAGTATCCCGCTTGTGCATACCCTGCAACCATTGAATTCCAGGAGAAGATATCCTTCTCCGGTATCTCGTTGAATATTCTAGATGCTGCTACTATTTCTCCACATTTAGCATACATGTCAACCAAGGAGTTCCCCGAGAGCACGTTGTTTACACTCCCAATCTTAATAGCATAGCAATGGAGCTCACTTCCCTGGCCTAATAGCTTCAAACTCGCACAAGCTGATATAGCACATGCAATTGTCATGCCATTTGGTTCCACTCCAGCAAGACGCATCCGTATAAAACAGTGCAGTGCCTCATCCCCTCTATCGCTATGAACGAAACCTGACACAAGGCTAGTCCATGTAACAACGTCCGGTTCTACCCCAGACTCTTCCATCTGTTCCAGCAGTTCCACAGCCACATCCAGATCCCCAGACCTAGCATAGCTGGAAATCAATGTATTCCATGTGACAACCCCCGGCTCTGTGCCTTGATGCCTCATATCCTCGAGAAGCCTTCGGGCTTCCTCCCACTCGCAAGAGCGGCAACACCCAAAAATCATGGAGTTCCATGTGCCCAGGTCCCGGCGCCTCATCTTCTCAAACACCCCACGTGCACGTCCCAGTTCTCCACATTTGACATACATCACCAGCACTGAGTTCCCGACAGGTGCATCCTTCACACTCCCCATAAACCCTCTCCGGATAGCCATGGAATGCAGTGCGCTCCCAAGCTCCAGGTCCTCGGCGTAAGCACACGCCTGCAAAATCCGAGTGATCAAGAACCTGTCAGGGAGCACCCCTTCCCTGACCATGCTCACCGAAAGCGCAAGGACCTCGTCGAACATGCCCCTGGTGGCGTACGCACCGATCATGGCCGACCAGGTGAGCAGGTCCCTGTGGCTCATTCCGTCGAACACTGTGCGAGCGTCGCCCAGACGCCCCGCGGAGGAATGAAACGAAATGAGCTTGGTCTCCGAGACAAACCGGGGCTCCCTGCGAGCGGAAGAGCTGGGTTGGTGGGCCCTTGGCTCTTGGAAGGGCCGGGCGCGGTGGGGGACATGGGCGCTCCCCGTTTCTTGAAGCGAAAGTGTGAAGGGCGGAGCTTGGGCGAGTGCCATGATGGGTTCTTGGTGGCGGCCATGGCGGGGCCGAGAGGGCAGCTGCGGTGGGAGGTTGTGAGATTTGAGGAGGGAAGGGAAGGGAGGGAGGACGAGCTCCATGGGAAGGAGAAGGAGAGGTTCCTGGCAAGCTTTGTTTGGGTTTTGCATGTTATCCTCTCGGCTCTTGTGTCTTTTTCCTCTTCTCCGCTTTTTTTTTTCTGCACGTAACCCGCATAATATCTTTGGCCGCCATTTTTACACCTACGCGGTTCTTCTATTTGGCAAAAGTCTGAAACAAACCTTAAGTTTGTAGGCCATGTCTTAATCGAACTCTCACCTTTAAATCCCAGATATACGAACCCTCATCTCCTAAATCCCGGTGTTCTTGAACCTTTTCTAGGGAAGCCCTCTTTCCGCGTTGGGTTTACATGACGTGGCTGGGATTAGGAGGAAAGTTGTGGAATATGACGCCATGGTAGGCTGCTCTAGCGTGCTCTAGCGCAGTTAACGGACATGGTTGTTCCGGCCCATAACCACGACGCGAATTTCAATTTTTTTTTTTGCTTCCTACTCCCTCCGTTCACAAATAAATGTACGTGCGGGGTTTTTCAAGATACATTATGAAGTGAAGTAAAAAATGCATTGGGAAGGTGCATCTCCCCTCTTTAATTAGTTCACCTCCAATGAGCTAAGTGCTTGTAGAAAACAAGAAGAACGTATGCTCAATATTATTAGGTTTAATTTTCATGCGACGAGAGAGAAGCAATTAAAGTGCATTGGGAAGATAGAAGTACACTCTTTTGTGGACAAAGTTTAGAGCTAGATGTCCACTTATTTGTGGACGGAGGGAGTACCTTCCGCCTAGACGCAATAGAGATGGCGGCAGCGGGAAGACGATCAAGGAGGTCAGGAGGACCACGTCTTTGCCAACGCCAAACCTCCATAGCTCCATCATCGAAGTCTCTAGGAGGTTCCGCAAGTACTCTATGTATCCGAGTCATAGCGGCGGCGACCCGCAACTCGCCGGCAACGGAGACGTTTACAATTGAAGAGAGGACGCAGGTCACCATTAGAGCATCTCCACCGACGCACCCCAAATAGGCGTCGGCATGTCCGCTAGCACTACCGTATGGGGGGCGTCAGCACAACATCCTTCATTTGGGGATGCAGTTCCCACACCAACGCCCCCCATACGGCAGCCCACAAAATCATATATAAAAAACATTTTAAAAACCCGAAATTCATACAAATTTAGACAAGTTTTACGCAAAAGTGACTCAAATTTGAACTAAAAACATTTTAAAAATAAACTAGCGGCGCCCCCGGAAGGCGCTGAAGTCGAGGTTATCCGCGTCGTCACCGTCGCCGCCGCCATCCTCGTCCGAGAAGTTGAAGGACCAGTCGTCATCCTCCTCCTCCTTTGGTGGTAGCGGCGCAGAAGGACCGACGAGGTCGATGAAGTTCTCATCGTGGTCCATGGCGGCCCACACCGTCGCCTGTCGCGGCTCAAGTGTGATGTGGCGGTAGTCCTCGTCGACGGAGCTGCCGACGATGAGGTGCTGCACCGGGAAGTCCTCCGGGTCGTCGCCGCCACGGAAGACCGCCTGCGCCTCCGCCTTCATCTCCCACCATTTCTTCTTCGCTGGTGGAGGCGGTGGCAAGTCCATAGTGCCCTCCTCCTTAGGGCGGCGGTGTTGAAGCGTCCTTAGCGTCCTCCGAGCCGAAGCCGAAGCGGTGCACCGCGCGCCGTCGTGGATGATGACGCCGCCCGAAGGAAGAGCGTGTGTGGCCGAGCTCATGCGGCCACCGGCAGTCAACGAGTCGCCTCCTGCCACTGCCAAGGTGGACCCACTAGCGCGTCGTTCTTAATGCGACCCGTCGCCTCCTGCCACTGCCAAGGCAGACCCACTAGCGAAAATCGGCGTGGCGCTTGGCGCCGACGCTCCAGATTCACGCCCTTTGCAAGGGACCGGCACGAGATTGTCGGCGCTTCTATTCGGCTTGAAACCGCGCCGGCACTTTTTATGAGCCTAAAAACCGCGTCGGCCCCAAATAGCTATCAGGGCCACCGGTGGAGATACTCTTAGGCATCTCATCTTGTCATGTATAGTATAGTTTTTCATCATCTCCCACATTGCTAGATTGTAGGATGTGCAGATTCGTAAAAGTGGGATTTGTTGGGAGTTTTATGCACCTAGAAGATTGGTGTTAATTTTGTTCTTTTTGGTAGTTAGAATTTAGAAATCCATTTTGGAATGAGACTCTCATTTTATTTCTCGTTTTTAATGTAGGTGGTTCTTGTGCGAAGGAAATCATGGATCCCTGTGATAGTTGGAATGTGTGTTTTCACTTTGACGATGAGTTCGTCTGAATTGGTCACGACCCATATATGAGAGCAAAGGATAAGTGAACTGGCCCGGTCCACCTGTTAGTACAGCTGTCCTCCTAATCCCAGCCACCTAATGTAAACCGAACACACAAACGAAATTTTCTCGGTAAAGGATCAGGAACACCAGGATTTGGGAGATGAGGGTTCGAATATCAGGGATTTAAAGGTGAGGGTTCTTTTCAGCAGTGGCCTACGAACTCAAGGTTCGTTTCAGACTTTTGCCTTCTTCTATTATAGTTAAAAAACTTAGTCCAAACCAACACCATCTTTATATAACTATAAAACACCAAAGTATCAAATATGCGATTTAAACGCATCTTTATATAATTATAAAACACTGTCCTCCTAATCATTTCAACCATAAACTGATTCTCATCATTGCAGCGTTGAAACGACATACAATGGTGAAAATACCGAGGCCTAGTGGTGGAGGTAGCAATGGCTCACCCAACAATTAAAGTTTGAATTTGGTCAGGAGCTAATTTCTGAAATTCTCACTAAAAATCCTTTTAAATATGGTTATCAATTAACTAATAAATATAACTTAAGTATTAACTTCAGTTTGTAGACTTGTTGGTGTTTCATTTCAATTTTTTACTAGCTTCTAATGTTTCATGTGGACTTAATGTGTGTAAGTATTTTTTTTAGATTAATGTGTGTAAGTATTAATACAATACTAGTACTTGTTTCGTGTTAACTTCAGTTTAGGATTGTTAATTTCGGTTCATACTTTTTGTACCCTCTGAGTTTTGTCGTAAATATACTTCTTTGTACACTTGTCATGTACGATGTAATCCCTTCAGGTTCACCACTACCTGCACTATACTAGTTCATCGATTGCCTTCATCCATTAGCACCCCGAAGAACTGGAGTCACATCCTTGCACCTGTTTTAATTACACTCCGCAGGAAATGATAGTTACCAACCAAAACAATCAGTTACGTCCATCTGACCAGATATCAAGTGCCGGCACTGCTACATCAGCAACCTATAAATTTCCATATGTGGTATATGATAGGAAAACAAATGTCTAGCAAACAATATAAGTACATTCACCATCGACCATTATACATGCGGAAACAGCAACAAGCAACTAAAAAACTCTGGATATAATTATAAACTTCAGTTAAGGTTCTGTTTGTGACTCACTGAGAACAGAAATAAAACAAGCAAGACGAAGCCATGTATGAATTCCAGGGGGTCTTCTCCCTTCCAAGGAACATCAATGAAGAGAAAGGGCATTCATGTTGCATATGGATGTTGGGCTCATCGGTTACCACCACCATTGCGGGCACCATATCCTCCTCTGCCTCGTCGCTGCTGCTGAACCCGTCGCTGCTGGTTAAATTGATGGCCATGGGTAGCACTTGATTGCTGAGGTGGCATGATCCTCATCCGCTGCTGCTTCATCTGTGCAAAGAGTGCATCCATTGTCCTTGGCTGCTCGTTCTGCATCTCCTTGCCCTACAAATAGATTTAAACACATAAATAACTTATATATATGCTACAGAGCTAATAGGTGAACAAAAAAAACAATATAATATAAAATATTTAGGTAGGTTTTCATGTATCATGCAACTTGGCAACAATGAACCCAGGAAAATACTTTGCTAATGCATGTTTCCATGTTTGTTTCTGGGGAAGTATTGCAAAAAAACATGAAAAACTATAGTGAATACTCATAAAAAATAGGACACTGAATATCAGAAACAAAATACTCCCTCTGGCCTTAAAAAAAAGCTGCTCAGCTTTTTCTAGATACAGATGTGTCTATAACTAAAATATGTATATGTACGTCCGTATCTAGATAAAGTTGAGCAGCTTTTTTGGGGACAGAGGGAGCATATTCAGATGACAGCAGAAATGGCACACTGGTACGATATGCCTTATGCAACTCCGTCACCATCAGTGACCACATTTCTAGCAGTCATATGTATAAACCTCATGCACGGTGAGACGAACCTTTGGGGTTTGATATCTAGTAAGTACTTAACTTTCTCTCAATAATTAAAATATGTACATGTACGTCCGTATCTAGATAAAGTTGAGCAGCTTTTTTAGGGATGGAGTGAGTAGATGACAGCAGAAATGGCACACTGGTACGATATGCCTTATGCAACTCCGTCACCATCAGTGACTACATTTCTAGCAGGCATATGTACAAACCTCATGCACGCTGAGACGAACCTTTGGGGTTTGATATCTAGCAAGTACTTAACCTTCTCTCAATACACGTGGAATATAAAATACATCTAACACCAAGCGATACTGATAATAGTGGCTTGCTGATCGAAACCAGCATGGTCTATTCAGAAACTCTATTTTGAACATGACTAGAATCCTGGTATCAAAAGTATCTTTTAAAATAACATTTTCTCTTAGCACACTGTATCTTGCAGCATGAAACAATATAGATGGTTGACACACTGAATACCTAGACAAACAGAATGCTACATTAGCTACTAGCTAAGCTACAAACAGTGCTCCCAAACAAGATGGAATTCATATAAGGTACAATAACTCAAGCCGGTGAACTTAATTGATAAACAAGGTTGACATATTAGTAGATATACTAACAACAAAACTAAAAAGTTTATCCTCAAATACAATAAAAAACAATGATCGGTGTTTCTATTGGTACTCTACTTAAATTTCAAATCAACTTGTACCTTGCTGTTCTGATCACTTACAGGCCTCCTCTGTATTGAGGTAGATGGGGCACTGCATCCAGAAGAAAGCATTAGTGACTCACATGTGCAGGAGTTACCCAAAGTACAAACAATAATGTGCGACAGAGGACCAAAAGGCAGATTGCTTTAACAGTCTGTTCTTCATGGTAAAATAAAGCACGCTTACCATACCCCTTCAAACTAAGAATTTTTTTAAATTTTTAAATTAGGTGCACATACCATGTCTTTGAACAAATTCAAACACAAACAGTAAAGTGATGACTACATCTGACCAAACACTGCATATGTAATAAATCCTCTTCATCCATAAGGCCCTCAACATCTCATGCTGTTACATCCACCAGATTTGAATGCGGATGATCCAGCAATTTTCCAATTGACACAATTACTGCTTGGTTGAACCGATAAGCTCATAATTTTAACAAGGGATCGTGAATACTGATTCCACCAGTTGACCCTGCGATGGTAGCCACACCATACAGCACAGAATACTGGGATTGATTCTTAACAAGAGAAGTCACGAGATACCATGATATTCTATGGCCCAGTTGTTGGAAACATCGTTGCTGATAACCAGTAAACCAAGGGAAAATATAGAGCACTTGCTGATAGAAATCCAAGGTAAGGATGCTCGAAACAATGCACCACTATTGGTACAACCAACTAAGCACGTGACAACAGCAGCAGAAAATTTCCTGAGATGCAGTATACCACAAGTTTGCCTGTGACCACACTAACCTACATTCACAATGTTTTCATGAAAACAAATAAATATCATCTGCACCATAGCTAGTGGTCAAAACCACTTTGACTCTGGGATCCACAACTCATGCACAGAATCTGGGGTGTCCAGTGGGCAGTGTGGTCTAGAATTTATCATATCCAGTTCCTACCAAGAAGTCAACATATATGAGAGCAAGGTACGCATCCCAAACAACTAGCGTTGACCTCCCAAAATAGCAACTCTCCAAATGCTTAAGTTACATCATTAACTGTCTTATTGTGTCAGGCAACACTAGATGTATATCCAAGGTGCTCCAGCAGCTTCACAAAATTTGATAATCACAACCAGAATAAAAGTGATCTGTAGCTTTGTGGAGTTTAAGGCCCATATATAACCATGCAATTCACTATGATCAGCTTGGTTTACTGCAACTCCTAATCTTCATGTGTTTCATGCAGTTGAACCAAAAAGTAGGCCTTGTGCCACAATACAACAAACTTGGTTGATGTTTAGACTTCCATATGAACCAAATTGAACATTGATAGCAGCAAAATTAAGGCGGGTTCGATGAAAACAACAGCAGCATAACCATTCTCAGCCAATCGATTCAAAGGTGCTTGAGTCAAAGTATTTAATGGATCCTTGAATGCAGTAAACCTTCTCATGAACAATAACTAAGAACCATCTTTACCTGTTCATAATTTGCTTTGTTCAGATAGATAATCAGAGTGACTATACAAGGAAAAAGAAAAAACAGTAGTGATTGGTTTATACCTTTGCTTGTTCCATCTGTCAGCCCTGCCACGTACTGGCATTGCGGCAGCCTTCTTTGCAGCCTGCTTTGTGATCTGGAACTGATTTCCGTCGAGGTTCGACCTCCTTTGTGCAAGAACACCCTAAGAAACGAAATCAGATTAGAAACCCAAACACAAGGCAATCTACGAAGCAGTGACTAAGAGGCATACTTGTCTAATAGATGATCTAGACTCGATAAACCGCTGAACCTTGGCATTCCCTTGATTACCGTTACCATTCTGGAAAGGGCGCTTTTTAATCTGTAGTAATTAAAGGTGTAAGGTAAGTATCAAAACTTGGCAGTGCTTTAATAACTAATGTAAGGAAGCAGGGGCGCTTCGAGAAATCAAATTAGAATGCCTACCGGCTGCCTAGGGGCTTTCTTGCCTGCAGGATTTTTCTTCTTTGACATCTTAATGATATCCTCTGCATAAAACGGAATAACAGACCATGAGCTTAAACTAACTCTAGATATGAACTAGAGTCACAGAACAAAACAAAGAAAAGAAGCTTACCCAGAGTCATGTCCATCTTTTTCTCAGTAAAAGCAATAGCTTCAGCGTTGAGTGGCACTGATTCCATATCTGAAAGGAGCCAAATTGCAGAAAATTAGTGGAAGACACAATCGATCGATCCCAAAATGTTTTCATGCCAATCTGCGGAGGACGAAACTAAGTGAGGCGTACGAACGACACAGCAGACGTATCCAACACAAACGTCCGTAGCCTAAGAGCAGTTGCTAACGAGACACGAGAACGCGCTGATCCACCAATCTGAGATAGGGACCCCGTTGCCCTAGAATTGGTTGTGCGAAATGCCTAGGCCTAGCGTCCGCCGCAGGCAGGGGCGGCTGTGCCGGGTGAGAATCGGCACACCCAGGATTTGTAGAGGCTTATTGACTAGTTTGGATTTGAGAAGTCGCTGTAGGAGTAGGACTAAGGGCTCGTACCTCGGAAACCAGCGTCCAAGAGTGCGTACGGGGTGGAGACAGCACGGGCCGGGTGGAGCGATGAGGTATGGCGGGAGCGACGAGGGAGACGGCGCGCGGTAGAGGCGTCGTCGGCGACGGTAAAGTACGGCGGCGGCGGATTGGAGGCCGTGAGCAGGAGATAGGTCAGGAGGGGAAGAAGAGGAGGAGGGAGGTAGGGGATGGGTCCGGTTCGGATCCCCCAACCAGAGGGGGGAGTTTGGAACCGACTCCACGCGGTGAAGTTGTGCAAATCATCCTAACCTTTCCTTTCCTCCAAAGGCCCAGATTAGCCCACCTAGCAAGCACACACGGATTGTTAGCATAAAACCACCACTTTCGCACCTAAATCTTTATTTTCGTACCAGTTTATGTTGCGAAAAATAAAACCTACCAGATTTTAATGAGGTTTTCTCAAATAGTACTAAACTATCTCTCAACGCGAGTTGACACGATTTCTGCCAAGCGTGGCGCAACTGTTTGACGGCTGCCGTTAACGGGCGTTGACGGCGCATGGGTCCCACCCACTTGTCGACGCACGTGTCGTTACAAACGGGTGATACGGTTTCAGTCATCCCCCCCCCGAGCATGTTAGTCCCCACCCACCTCGCTTTTCTGTCCAGCCCCGGCGATGGCGGCGGCGCGGAGAGAGGCGGCGCATCTCCGAAGATCGGCGCCGGAGTTCCAAATCTCTCCGCCGTGGGCGGTGTGAACTACAGCAACCTCACAGATTCAGAGCCGTCATTGGAGGCGATGCCATCGTTGGAGGCGAGGGCTCTTTCAGCGTTTGCTCAGGCGGTGATCTCGACGCCGGCGAAGAGCAGCCACCGATGGGCTACCTCATTGGGAGGTGTCGAGTAAGTTTCCTTTTTTATCTGAAGCTTTCAACTCGTGTTTGTCAGATTCAGATTTGCCAGCTAGTAAACAATGAGAGGGATTATTAGTATCACCGCCTATTAAACCTAAATAGGATGAAAATGGTCGTAAATGTAGCATTAAATAGGTTTATTTGAGATTTTATTTAGCACTGCCCACTCAACCTGACTTTTTCATATTTATTGTACCAATGTAGTTTATTTCTCAAATAGCAAACTGAAGCAACATAGCTCTATGTACTCTTGTAGGCTAGATGATAATATTTGGGACATCGGATTTAATATGCATATGCGTGGTGAAGATAATTTGGAAAGAAATGTGTCCCGATCTGATATCACGGTTCTTAACATTTTAGCCATGATTGAATGTTATGGCTATGGAATAAGGGATATCATGTATTCTGTTAAAGAAAAAGGAAAAGGGTTGGCAGGAATGAAATTAATTGACAGCATGGCTAAGGTAGAGGAGATGGTAGCTTTGCATGAAGATGAAAAATGTATCAGTATTAGAGCATCTCTAGCATATCCCGTAAAAGGATCAAACCCGAAAAATAACCGCCAGTTTAAGGGTTCGGGCTGACAAATCGCGCCGATCAGTTACCGTAAAAAGGCCAAAACCGGAAAAAAAAATCGGGCCAAGACCGAAAACCCGAATCGGCCTGTATTTGTAGGGATCGCTCGAGCGAATCGAACACTCGATCCATATCTAGGGCGCGCTGAAATTTCTTTTTCCTGACACAACTGCTCGCTCTCTCCCTCCCCGCCGCCACCACACTCCGCCGCCGCCTGATTCGTCCGAGCCCCGCATCCCGGAGCTAGCGCAGGTCACCCCGCTCAGGATGGGATTGGGCCGGGTCGACTCGGCGGGTCGCTGACCCGACCCAAAAAATCAGGGCCATTGGGTCACGTGGGTCGGCCCTAAATAAATTTTGGGCCAATGGGGCTGGCATCGATGTCGGGCCAGCCGGGTCACTAGTTCTTTGTCTTTCCGTTGACAAGAAAGCTTGCATAAGTATTGCAATACGTAACCCGTACTAAATCATTTGAGGGAGAAGTGATGGATATTTTGGTCATGTAATCATTTTGAACATACATGACGTACTTTATATACTCTAACATATAGCTGAAATAGTTACTACCTACATAAACATCGCAAATTCTATCGCTTTTTTTGGGCCAATCAAGAGCATTTTTGTTGTCAATCTTGCCGAATGTTCTCAGTGTAAGCACGACCAAAATACATTATCAAGTTAGAATTTGGGTCGGCCCGAGATACCAATCGGGCCAGCAGGGCCACTGAGATTTTTGAATTGGGTCGGCCCATGGCCCCTCAAATTGGCATTGGGGCCACAAGGGCCATGGCCAAGGCCAAGGCCGGGACCGGGTCGGCCTATTCCCATCCTGACGCCCCGCACCCCGCCTGCTGTTCCTCGCCCAACTTCGGGTGCCGCCGTCGTGCCGTCCGAATCGAGGATGAGCTCGGGCGACGAGTTCATCGATGTCGATCTGTTGGATTGCGACCTCGACGAGCTGCTCCAGGACGACGAGATGGAGACCACCATGCTCCTCCTCTCCATCAAGGAGCTGGAGGACCGCGGAAGCTACTGAATCGGAGGTGCGGGTCGTTGATGGGCCGGAACCACATCCAGCGGAATTGCCTCCTCGACCACGAGCAGGTGATGGAGGACTACTTCACTGAGGTACCTACCTATCCGGCCCATCTATTCCGTAGGAGGTATCGCATGCGGCGTAGTTTGTTCGTCAAAATCGTCAAGGCCTGCGAAGCCAATTTGAATTACTTCAAGCAACGTAGAAATGCCGCCGGCGTGATGGGTTTAAGCCCGTTCCAAAAAAATCTCTGTTGCCATGAGGGTGATTGTGTATGGCATCCCTGCGGATTACATCAACGAGTATCTTCGAATTAGCGAAGATACTACATCGGAGTCGGTGTGTAGGTTTGCTCGCTTGATTATCAAGTTGTTTGGGCCAACCTATCTCCGAGCTCCCAATGAGCTCCCAATGTGTTGTAATAATTTGGATGATTATTTGATTAATTATGATTGATTGTTGTATGTCTTGCATATGAATTCTTTGAAAATCCATGCCTTTACGGGTTCGGAAGCCGCTGGCGCAGAACAGAGCCCGTAAACCAAAACTGTAAAACAGAACTCATAAACATGAGTTCGGTGAACTGAACTCCGGGTTTTTAGTTCGCGTTTTTACGGGTTTTGCTAGAGATGCTCTTACAGTCTTGAAGAAAATTCAGTGTGGCCAGCTGGACTGAATGTGGAGGAAGATGAGGCAGTATTACATGATGTGCTTGTCAGATTATCTATTGACAGTGATGGTGTCAACTATATATCAAATGATGAAGAGATACCAGTGGCAGTGGACTACTCAGATGTGATGTATGTTGGCACGCAACAGAGTTGCACCATGAATAGCAGATTGTACCATTCTCTGATGATGAGGATGGTTTCTTCTGTCCTTGTCAGTTCAAATCTGAAGAGTATGACAGAAAGGTTGCAGAGGAACTAGAGCCAACAGTAGTAACATATGGGTCTTCAATGACGGTATGATAGTGACAGTTTGAAAATCCGTCAGCGATTGTCTTTTTCTATGACGATAGGACGTTTTCGCGTCACAGATGGCGATTTGGGCCGCTCGGCCCGAAAAAATAGTGACGGACGAGGTCTAAACGTCAGCGATTGTGCAGAAATGAGCGTCGCGGGTGGTTGGCGGCCCGAAATGCTGAGTCGGCAGGGGGTGGGCATCACAACAACTGGGCTTCGGGCCGGTGGACACACCTGACCCACACTCTGCACGCTCCTGTTCACGTACTTTTATATCTACCCGCACAACAGTCCAAGGCCTGCAGCAATGGTACCCATATTTGTAAGGGAGACAACCACTGTCTGCACACATGTACCTGGCCCGCACCACTTGAGCCCGCATGTTAGATGCCGACACGACCCACCTGCGTGGGGCCGCCCGTTCTGACAGCCTCCCAGCATGCGAAGTGGACATGAACTATCAGTACCACCAACATGGGTTCCACATGTCAGTTGTCATGCCAAAAAAAATCCGCACGTGCCAGCATAAGTGTCTGCCTGCCGTCAATTCTGGACGCATGGCCCCGCAGGTCAGAGCCTGCTGGGACCCTTATCTGAGAGTTTTGGTGGGTCCGGCATGCCAGAAATCTGTGGGGGGGGGGCGCATGTCAGAGCCTGTTGGGACCCTTCTCTGGGAGTCTTGGTGGGTCTGGCATGCCAGAGATCTGTGGGGAGCGCATGTCAGAGCCTGGTGGGACCCACGACTGGTAGTTCAGGTGGGTCCGGTAAGCCAGAGATCTGTGGGGTCCGCATGTTAGAGCATGGTGGATCCCAGCATGCCCGAGCTTGGTGGGCCCAACATGCCAGAGTGTGGACCCAATATGTCAAAACTTGTGGGGCCGTATGTCAGAGCTTGGTGGGTCCCTGGTCCCACCCCCATCGGGTCCACATGTAGTCGTGGGACCTACTAGATTCACTAGGTGTCCCACCTGTCAGCTACGCGTCATGGTGTCCTTGGGCCAGATTGGCTGACTAAAGGCCCAAGGCCAATTAATTCAGGTCGAAACAAGACACGCAAAGGAAATTATTGGGTCTAAATTACTTGGCCCAATTTCAATTTATTCAGGTTGAAAGTTGAAACAAGACACGCAGAGGAAATTACTAGGCCCAGGGCCAATTTATTCATGTTGAAACAAAACACACAGAACAGCCCACATTATATTCAAAGCCGAATAATGGCCCAATGGCTTATCCTGGAATCGCATCCCCCAGTAACATTAATACTCCCTCTGTTCCATATAGTTTTTTGGCACGGAAATTAGCGCAAAAGTATTCTTTACATAAGACCCACTGGCTTAACGATTTGAGATTAGAGTAAAATAAGGGAAATCCATAACTTCCTAAATTAACATAACAAATCCCACAAATCTCTCTGGTTGACTCTCCATATATGTGCAGTCAGGTTCTACTATTAAGGAAAGAAAAACAATACTTACTAAATCTAAGGAATCGTTGGGGTCATGCATTAGGAATCTCAATTAATTATTTCCCTTTTGTATGGATTTTTTTCATGCATGTCGTTTGGGAGCTGACCGATAGAGGGGGTAATTGAAAAAAGTCAAGCTATAACCTTATATTCTGAAACAAATGTCAAAAATCTATATGCATTATAAAAAGGAACGGGGGGAGTACAACAAAAGCAGGTCTCTGATTAAAAAAAATCCTAGTAGCATCACGCGTAGGGCTCTGTGTGACACTTGCCAAACTTGACGGGGAAAAAACTTGCAGAATCACCCATACCGTCAGTCCGAAGGATAGCCACCGTAGTAATCATAGTAGGTGAAACCTAGCTCGCCATAAGGCTACACCCTCTGTAGTTCAGATGAATCGATGGTTCTGCAATACTCGGCCAATATCTCGTCGAGATGGAAAGGGCCTACATGTTTCTCCAGAGAACCTACTCCATAGCCTGGAACATATTTCGACTTCTCTTGCCACGAGAGACCCCCGTCATCATAAGCTCTAATCTCGGATAAATCCGCGTAGTAGATGCTGCCGGATTGGACGGTGTGGACCTTGCTGGTGTCAACGGAGATGCACCCGTTCCAGTCGACGAAGATGGAGCGGCTACCGATGCTTGTGACGGGCTCTAGGACGCGCATTTTGGTGTCCACCTAGTATACAACAGGTTCGCCATTGTAAACCCGCCCTCTCAACACATACAACAGCTCCCCCTCAGACTCCACAAGGTAACACAAATTGGCTGGGTATTCACCGAGCAGAGTTGGTCCAGAAATGCTGACGCTCATTGATACGTCTCAAACGTATCTATAATTTCTTATGTTCCATGCTATTTTTATGATAATACTCACATGTTTTATACACACTTTACATCATTTATATGCATTTTCCGGCACTAACCTATTAACAAGATGCCGAAGCGCCAGTTCCTGTTTTGTGCTGTTTTTGGTTTCAGAAATCCTACACAGGAAATATTCTCGGAATTGGACGAAACGAACGCCCAGGGTCTTATTTTTCCACGGAGCTTCCAGAAGACCGAAGAGGATACGAAGTGGGGCCACGAGGCGCCCTAACCATAGGGCGGCGCGGCCAGCATGGGGACCGCGCCGGCCTATGGTGTGGGGCCCCTGTGCCTCTCCCGACTCTGCCCTTCCGCCTACTTATACTCTTCGTCGCGAAAACCCTATTACCGAGAGCCACGATACGGAAAAAGTTCCAGAGACGCCGCCGCCAATCCCATCTCGGGGGATTCAGGAGATCGCCTCCGGCACCCGGCCGGAGAGGGGAATCATCTCCCGGAGGACTCTACATCACCATGATCGCCTCCGGACTGATGTGTGAGTAGTTCATCCTTAGACTATGGGTCCATAGCAGTAGCTAGATGGTTGTCTTCTCCTCTTGTGCTATCATGTTAGATCTTGTGAGCTGCCTATCATGATCAAGATCGTCTATTTGTAATGCTACATGTTGTGTTTGTTGGGATCCGATGAATATGGAATACAATGTCAAGTTGATTATTGATCTATCATATATGTGTTGTTTATGTTCTTGCATGCTCTCCGTTGCTAGTACGAGCTCTGGCCAAGTTGATACTTGTGACTCCAAGAGGGAGTATTTATGCTCGATAGTGGGTTCATGCCTCCATTGAATGCAGGACGAGTGACGAAAGTTTTAAGGTTGTGGATGTGTTGTTGCCACTAGGGATAAAACATCAATGCTTTGTCTAAGGATATTTGTGTTGATTACATTACGCACCATACTTAATGCAATTGTCTCGTTGTTTGCAACTTAATGCTGGAAGGGGTGCGGATGCTAACCCAAAGGTGGACTTTTTAGGCATAGATGCATGTCTGGATAGCGGTCTATGTACTTTGTCGTAATGCCCTAATTAAATCTCATAGTAGTCATCATGATATGTATGTGCATTGTTATGCCCTCTCTATTTGTCAATTTCCCAACTGTAATTTGTTCACCCAACATGTTATTTCTTATTGGAGAGACACCACTAGTGAACTGTGGACCCCGGTCCATTCTTTTACATCTGAAATACAATCTATCGCAAACTTCGTTCTCTGTTGTTCTTCGCAAACAAACATCATTCTCCACACCATACGTTTAATCCTTTGTTTACAGCAAGCCGGTGAGATTGACAACCTCACTGTTAAGTTGGGGCAAAGTATTTTGATTGTGTTGTGCAGGTTCCACGTTGGCACCGAAATCCCTGGTGTTGCGCCGCACTACACTCCTCCGCCAACAACCTTCACGTGGCCTTCATCTCCTACTGGTTCGATAACCTTGGTTTCTTACTGAGGAAAAACTTGCTGCTGTACGCATCACACCTTCCTCCTGGGGGTTCCCAACAGACGTGTGTCTCACGCGCCATCACTCATCCTCAGAGTCCTTGCTAAGTGTAGCAATTGAGTTCCTTCATCGACGGGGTAAGTCATGCTTGAAATGATGGAGCCGTATCTATCTGTTGCAAATATATCGTCTGCATAGTAGGTGATGCTGCGGAGAACTCCAAAGCAACTTGCCGCCCTGTACAATGCTTCTCCAAAGCCTAATGCGGAGGCCCCTTCCTCAGTGCTGTGATCAGCCCACCGCAAGCTACAATTTTGAAGGTCTGATATGAACACCATGAGCGGGGACATCATCACGGCGACGGAGGACAACTCTTCCGCTGGTATCTGCGCCTTCAGGCGTACAATGCAACTAGTTAAGGGGTTGAGCACCCGAGTCTTGTATGGATGCACTCTCTGCCCTAGCACAACGAAGACACCCATTGTGGCGACAAAAAAATACCTACTTAGAGGTGAGAATTAGAGCTTTAATCAAAGAAAAATATCGATAACGGCAAATATATACTGAAATGAACAGGCTCAGTTCTTAAAAGGAGAAGCAACGAAAAACTTAAGGTAACACAGGTTCGGTAATAATTAACTCGATAAACTGAAGTCGTGTGGATGCAAATTAAACTATATATATGAAACTGTTGCATATGGCGAAGAATCATCTGCGGATGATACCGGAGATCTTCTTCCGCAGGCAGCGGCCAGTGATCAGATTCAACAATGTGACACTGCCCTCGCCCACATCACAAAGGGAATGCTCAAGAATTATCCACTTCACAGGCTTAAATTCGGGCGCTCGTGTGGCGTGGCGTTAGCAACAGCATACTGCACAGAAAGAGGTGTAGTAGTCGAGGTCGTCCGTGGACAAGAAGATGTCGCCGATCTTTTTGATGAGGTCGTTCGGGAGATCGCGCCAATCGACATCATTACCCATACCTTGGAGATGGCCGGCCATGGTTGTACGAGGGTTTTCTTATGTGAATCGGTCGGTGAATGGAGAGTCGTGGTGGAAATGCTTCCCGAGGAACTACTTAATAAAGGGACCTTGGAAAGTTGAACCGCTGAAGTAGTGTGAAACTAGAAAGTTGAACCGCTGAAGTAATGTGAAAGCGTCTGTAGCAACTGAACCGGCTTAATATTTTTATGTTATCCGGATGTTCTGTGCGCCACAGAGTTCAAAAATTCTTGAGGCAACATTATCTCCTACAAACGATCTGCAAAGAACTATGAATGTTGAAGGCTATGAAACTCCTCACCTTGCTCAACATGATGAGGCTACCCTGCCTAGTAATGGAGTTAAAGGCATGTTCGGTGTATTTTGCCAGTTTCTTCCATATTTTATCTGTAGTATCATCATTATTACCTCACAAGTTGTCTATATGTGTAGTGGGAAGAGGAAAAAACATGGGAGAAGTACTGAGCAGATTGTACCGATGACCGGTTGGCAAACTGCCAGTGGTCATTCCAAAAGGGAGTATAAGGCCAGCGTCAGCTATAATCGCTGCAAAGTTTGCAACTGAATGTTACAAGACTGTCAAGAACCATGTGGTGCGTTCGCACTGGAGGAAGTACAAGGGGGACACTAGGATCCTCTCTGACTATTACAATAGAGTTGGAGTAAGTATATACTGTAGGCCCTTTGCCCGACTGTAATGTTTATATACAGCTGATTTAAGAGATTTCCATTCTTATGTCTGTTCTTTCATGTCACTACTCTCTATGTAAGGTTTGATATGGATACAAATGCTTCACCAGTAAAAGCAACATGTAGGAGGTATCTTCAGATAGGTGTTAAGCATCAACGGCATGTCCTTAAGAGAAAGTATTTCGATTGCCTTCCTCTCTGTGATGTGCCGAAATAAAGCCTTGTCAGTTCGATGAATGACATTGAGTGGAACGAGCTTGTGCAGCACAGGACGGATCCCAAGATTAAGGTCAGTTCCTTACAAAATTGAAGATGCTGCATTGTACATGCTTATGGCTGTTGAAGTGGATAAGTGAATTGCCTAGACCTTCTCGTCAGTTTGGACTTTTTGGTTTCCACTGGCTAGTGCATTAAGCTTAATAATGAGTATTGTTACTAACTGTATCTTCCATTTCAGGAAATCAGTAATCAAAACAGAGAAAACCGTGCTAAGGTTCTTTTCCATCACACTACTGGGCCACGCAGCTATGTGATACGTCTCCGACGTATCGATAATTTCTTATGTTCCATGCCACATTATTGATGATATCTACATGTTTTATACACATTATATGTCGTATTTATGCATTTTCCGGCACTAACCTATTAACGAGATGCCGAAGAGCCGGCTTGTTGTTTTCTGCTGTTTTTGGTTTCAGAAATCCTACAAAGGAAATATTCTCGGAATTGGACGAAATCAACGCCCGGGGTCCTATCCGCCACGAAGCTTCCGGAAGACCGAGGAGAGTCGAAGTGGGGCCACGAGGTGGCGACACACCGAGGCGGCGCGGCCCAGGCCCCGGCTGCGCCGGCCGTGGTGTGGGCCCCTCGTGCCGCCTCTTTACCTGCCCTTCCGCCTACTTAAAGCCTCCGTCGCGAAACCCCCAGCACCGAGGGCCACGATACGGAAAACCTTGCTGAGACGCCGCCGCCGCCAATCCCATCTCGGGGGATTCTGGAGATCACCTCCGGCACCCTGCCGGAGAGGGGAATCATCTCCCGGAGGACTCTTCACCGCCATGGTCGCCTCCGGAGTGATGAGTGAGTAGTTCACCCCTAGACTATGGGTCCATAGCGAGTAGCTAGATGGTTGTCTTCTCCTCATGTGCTTCATTGTCGGATCTTGTGAGCTGCCTAACATGATCAAGATCATCTATCTGTAATTCTATATGTTGTGTTTGTCGGGATCCGATGGATAGAGAATACTATGTTATGTTGATTATCAATCTATTACCTATGTGTTGTTTATGCTCTTGCATGCTCTCCGTTATTAGTAGAGGCTCTGGCCAAGTTTTTGCTCTTAACTCCAAGAGGGAGTATTTATGCTCGATAGTGGGTTCATGTCTCCATTAAATCTGGGACAAGGTGATGAAAGTTCTAAGGTTGTGGATGTGCTTGTTGCCACTAGGGATAAAACATTGATGCTATGTCCGAGGATGTAGTTATTGATTACATTACGCACCATACTTAATGCAATTGTCTCGTTGTTTTACAACTTAATACCGGAAGGGGTTCGGATGATAACTCGAAGGTGGACTTTTTAGGCATAGATGCATGCTTGGATAGCGGTCTATGTACTTTGTCGTAATGCCCAATTAAATCTTACAATATTCATCATGTCATGTATGTGCATTGTTATGCCCTCTCTATTTGTCAATTGCCCGATCGTAATTTGTTCACCCAACATGCTATCTTATGGGAGAGACACCTCTAGTGAACTCGTGGACCCCGATCCATTCTTTTATACTTGAAATACAAATCTGTCGCAATACTTGTTCTTTACTTGTTCTTTGCAAACAATCATCATCCACACTATACATCTAATCCTTTGTTACGAGCAAGCCGGTGAGATTGACAACCTCACTGTTTCGTTGGGGCAAAGTACTTTGGTTGTGTTGTGCAGGTTCCACGTTGGCGCCGGAATCTCTGGTGTTGCGCCGCACTACATCCCGCCGCCATCAACCTTCAACGCTCCTGGTTCGATAAACCTTGGTTTCTTTCTGAGGGAAAACTTGCTGCTGTGCGCATCATACCTTCCTCTTGGGATTCCCAACGAACGTGTGAGTTACACGCCATCAAGCTCTTTTTCTGGCGCCGTTGCCGGGGAGATCAAGACACGCTGCAAGGGGAGTCTCCACAATCCAATCTCTTTACTTTGTTTTGTCTTGCTTTATTTTATTTACTACTTTGTTTGCTGCATTATATCAAAACACAAAAAAATTAGTTGCTAGCTTTACTTTATTTACTGTCTTGCACTCTATATCAAAAATACAAAAAAATTAGTTACTTGCATTTATTTTATCTAGTTTGCTTTATTTACTACTGCTAAAATGAGTAATCCTGAAGTTGAAGTTCGTTCGTTTAAACAACAAGGGGAGAATGTTTAAAAGATGCTTGGTATAGAATTAGTGATGCTCATAATAGGTGCACTAAGAAACACTCCACCACTATCCTACTCAGGAACTTTTATGTTGGTATCTCTAGCTGGAATAGGTATGTTCTTGATTGTCTCGCAGGAGGTAACTTCCTAGGCGCTCCTGCTTTAGAAGCTAGTTGCATTATTGAGAGTTTATTTGGAACACCACCTGTTAATGAAGTTAAAATTGAAACCTCTCTTGAAGATGTCATGAACAAATTGGAAACCATAGAGAAAAAATTTCCAAGTGTTGAAACTAAATTGGAAACGTTACTTGATAGCACTGATAAACTTGATAAATCTCTAGGTGGAATAAATGAGAGAATCACCATCTTAGAATCTTGTGCTAACCATGATAATCAAACCCAAAGGATTAGTGAACTTGAAAAAGCTATGGGAACCTTGGGTTCAACTTTTTCTTCTCTTAAATATAAGGAGAAAGCTTATGTGGGTAAGGAGCAAAATTTTATGTATGTCTCTAAAGTGCCTAAACCAAAAAAAAATTTATTATAGGTCTAAAATTGACAAAGCCCTTAGTACCACTACAGATGGGGGAGCTTATGATATCGACGCTCTACCTCTTGATAATACTTGATATACACTTTCTGCGCCTAGCTGAAAGGCATTAAAGAAAAGCGCTTATGGGAGACAACCCATGTTTTTACTACAGTAATTTTGTTTTATATTTGAGTATTGGAAGTTGTTTACTACTGTAGCAACCTCTCCTTATCTTAGTTTTGTGTTTTGTTGTGCCAAGTAAAGTCTTTGATAGTAAAGTTAATACTAGATTTGGATTACTGCGCAGTTTCAGATTTCTTTGCTGTAACGAATTTCGACCTGCCTCCCTATAGGTAGCTCAGAAAAATATGCCAATTTACGTGCGTGATCCTCAGATATGTACGCAACTTTCATTCAATTTGGGCATTTTCATTTGAGCAAGTATGGTGCCTCAATAAAATCCATCTTTACGGACTGTTCTGTTTTGACAGATTCTGCCTTTTATTTCGCATTGCCTCTTTTGCTATGTTGGATGAATTTCTTTGATCCATTAATGTACAGTAGCTTTATGCAATGTCCAGAAGTGTTAAGAATGATTGTGTCACCTCTGAACATGTTAATTTTTATTGTCCACTAACCCTCCAATGAGTTGTTTCGAGTTTGGTGTGGAGGAAGTTTTCAAGGATCAAGAGAGGGAAATGATGCAATATGATCAAGAAGAGTGAAAGCTCTAAGCTTGGGGATGCCCGGTGGTTCACCCCTGCATATTCTAAGAAGACTCAAGCGTCTAAGCTTGGGGATGCCCAAGGCATCCCCTTCTTCATCGACAACATTATCAGGTTCCTCCCCTGAAACTATATTTTTATTCCGTCACATCTTATGTGCTTTGCTTGGAGCGTCGGTTTGTTTTTGTTTTTTTTTTGTTTGAATAAAATGGATCCTAGCATTCATTGTGTGGGAGAGAGACATGCTCCGCTGTTGCATATGGACAAGTATGTCCTTAGGCTTTACTCATAGTATTCATGGCGAAGGTTGAATCTTCTTCGTTAAATTGTTATATGGTTGGAATCGGGAAATGCTACATGCAGTGATTCTAAAATATCTTGAATAATTTGATACTTGGCAATTGTGTGCTCATGTTTAAGCTCTTGCATCATATACTTTGCACCCATTAATGAAGAAACACCTAGAGCTTGCTAAATTTGGTTTGCATATTTGGTCTCTCTAAAGTCTAGATAATTTCTAGTATTGAGTTTTGAACAACAAGGAAGACGGTGTAGAGTCTTATAATGTTTACAATATGTCTTTTATGTGAGTTTTGCTGCACCGGTTCATCCTTGTGTTTGTTTCAAATAACCTTGCTAGCCTAAACCTTGTATCGAGAGGGAATACTTCTCATGCATCCAAAATCCTTGAGCCAACCACTATGCCATTTGTGTCCATCATACCTACCTACTACATGGTATTTCTCCGCCATTCCAAAGTAAATTGCTTGAGTGCTACCTTTAAAATTTCCATTCTTTACCTTTGCAATATATAGCTCATGGGACAAATAGCTTAAAAACTATTGTGGTGCTTGATACGTCTCCGACGTATCGATAATTTCTTATGTTCTATGCCATATTATTGATGATACCTACATGTTTTATGCACACTTTATGTCATATTCGTGCATTTTCTGGAACTAACCTATTAACAAGATGCCGAAGTGCCGGTTCTTGTTTTACTGCTGTTTTTGGTTTCGAAATCCTAGTAACGAAATATTCTCGGAATCGGACGAAATCAAGACCCGGGTTCCTATTTTCACCGGAAGCATCCGGAACACCGGGAAGGACCGGAGGGGGGCACGGGCCCCCGGACCATAGGCCGGCGCGGCCCGGGCCACGGCCGCGCCGCCATATGGTGTGGCCACCCCTTCGACCCTCTGCGCCGCCTCTTCGCCTATATAAAGCCTCCGTCGCGAAAACCACCGATACGAAAAACCACGATACGGAAAACCTTCCCGAGCCGCCGCCATCGCGAAGCCAAGATGCGGGGGACAGGAGTCTCGTTCCGGCACCCTGCCGGAGCGGGGAAGTGCCCCGGAAGGCTTCTCCATCGACACCGCTGCCATCTCCACCGCCATCTTCATCACCGCTTGCTGCTCCCATGAGGAGGGAGTAGTTCTCCATCGAGGCTCGGGGCTGTACCGGTAGCTATGTGGTTAATCTCTCTCCTATGTGCTTCAATACAATAATCTCATGAGCTGCCTTACATGATTGAGATTCATATGATGATGCTTGTAATCTAGATGTCATTATGCTAGTCAAGTGAGTTTTACTTATGTGATCTCCGGAGACTCCTTGTCCCACGTGTGTAAAGGTGACAGTGTGTGCACCGTGTGGGTTTCTTAGGCTATATTTCACAGAATACTTATTCACTGTTGAATGACATAGTGAGGTGCTTATTTATATCTCTTTATGATTGCAATGTGTTTGTATCACAATTTATCTATGTGCTACTCTAGCAATGTTATTAAAGTAGTTTTATTCCTCTGCACGTGTGCAAAGGTGACGAGTGTGTGCACCGTGTTAGTACTTGGTTTATGCTATGATCATGATCTCTTGTAGATTGCGAAGTTAACTATTGCTATGATAATATTGATGTGATCTATTCCTCCTACATATGCATGAAGGTGACGGTGTGCATGCTATGCTAGTACTTGGTTTAGTCTTTTGATCTATCTTACACTAAAGGTTACTAAAATGTGAGCATTATTGTGGAGCTTGTTAACTCCGGCATTGAGGGTTCGTGTAATCCTACGCAATGTGTTCATCATCCAACAAAAGTGTAGAGTATGCATTTATCTATTCTGTTATGTGATCAATGTTGAGAGTGTCCACTAGTGAAAGTCTAATCCCTAGGCCTTGTTCCTAGATACTGCTATCGCTGCTTGTTTCTTGTTTTACTACGTTACTACTCGCTGCGTTACTACTTGCTTGTTTACTTGTCCTGGGCAAAGCACTTTTTCGGTGCCGTTGCTACTACTTATTCATACCACCTGTATTTCACTATCTCTTCGCCGAACTAGTGCACCTATTAGGTGTGTTGGGGACACAAGAGACTTCTTGCTTTGTGGTTGCGGGGTTGCATGAGAGGGATATCTTTGACCTCTTCCTCCACGAGATCGATAAACCTTGGGTGATCCACTTAAGGGAAACTTGCTGCTTGTTCTACAAACCTCTGCTCTTGGAGGCCCAACACTTGTCTACAAGAATAGAAGCTCCCGTAGACATCAAGCTATTTTACGGCGCCGTTGCCGGGGAGGAAAGGTAAAAAGGCACTCATACTCCGGTTCCAGTGTAACGATACTTTTACGGCGCCATTGTATTTGTGCTCGAAGCTATTTCCTTTAGATCCTGCAATTGCATCTTTTTGTTTCTTGTTTTTATTTTCACTAGTTAGGCATAATGGAAAACAACAAAAAATTTAGTGAGCTTTTTAATCTTTTTCCTGATTTAGAATTGTTTGGTGTGAACATTAAAAAACCAATGGAACCTTATTTGCATGCTAGTAGCGATGTTATTAGTATGAATGCAATTACTTGCTAATGCTATGGAGAAGTCTAAGCTTGGGGAAGCTGGTTTTCATGATCTTTTTAGCTTCCCATCTTTAGGGAGAAAATTTGCTCCGATAATACTTTATCTCCCATATGCGATAACTCTAATGATGCTTGTGATATTTTAAATGCACCTACTCGAAAGTATTCCATATAAAATACCTATGAAAATTATTGAACGTGTTATGGATAACCGCTATGAAGGGGATGGAACTGTGCATCCTGGAGATCATTTACTGTTTTTGCATGAATTATGCGGGTTATTCAAGTGTGCATGTATCTCTATGGATGAAGTGAAGAAGAAATTATTCTCTATGTCGTTGTGTGGTAAAGCGGCGCATTGGCATAAACTGCTGAAGGATGAGCATTCTCTTGATTGGAAGGATATTGTGCATCTATTTTATTCTAAATTCTATCCTCCAAGTGAAATTCACAAAGACCGAAACCGAATATATAATTTCTGGCCTCATGATGGAGAGAGTATTGCCCAAGCATGGGAGAGATTGAAGTCTTTAATGCTCAAATGCCCCAATCATGAGCTTCCAGGTAATATCATTATTGATAATTTCTATGCAAGACTTTCTTTTCAAGATAAGACCTTGCTTGGATGCTACTTGATTCTGGATCATTCACGCGCAACAAAGAAGAGTTTAAAAGGGACCTTCTTGATCGGATTAAGGAGAACGCTGAAGATTGGGAGAACGACAAAGGTAAAGAGTCAGGTATAAATTATGATTATGAATGCATTGAAACTTTTATGGATACCAATAAATTTCGAAATATGAGTGCTACTTATGGTCTTGACTCTCAAGTTGCTGCAAATCTTTATAAAGCCTTTGCTTCTCATTTTGAATTGCCTAAAAAGAATTTTGATAAGTATCATGAACCTTTTAAAGAGGCTTGTATGAAGAATGAAATTGTTGTTAATTATTGTAATGAGCATGCTCAAACTCCTAAGAATGTTATTTCCTATAAGCATGTTAATTTTTGTGGAATACATAGACCTTGTGGAATTAATCAAATCAAAGATGAATATTGTATCCATCATGCTAATGAAAAAACTAGAAAGTGGTTTAGGGCTCTAGATGATCTTGGTAAAAAAGTTTGTGCCCTCTATCCTTTTATTTGTGAAGTTTGCCATGAAGTGGGTCATTTTAATTTTCAATGCTCCTCCAATGATAATTTGAACCCAATGAGTGCTGCAAATTTGTATTGTGATGATGAAATTACTCCTAATCGAGCATGATGAACTTACTTTATTTTTGGGGTGTGAAGAACTGTCGAGAAAAATCTCTTTGTTACATATGAGTGATCTTGATGTTGATGATGTCCTGCATGGGTGTTTTTCTTATTGCATTGATAATAGCCATACAAATACTTACATACAAAATATTTTAGAAGATGACACCTTGCCAAAATATGATAGGACCACTGTGTGTTTTCAACTAATTAATGAAAAGGAGGGATCCTCCCAAGTTTCTTCTATTGTTTCTGAAAGTAAATCAGGTTATGCGGACAAGCCACCCTTCAAGCCTCTTCCTCCTAAAAAAGGGAATGAGGAGAAGGAAGAGAAGAAGAAGAAGAAGGGAACGAAGAAGAAGAAGAAGAAGGAGAATAAAAATAAAGAGGTAACGGCGTATCCCCGCGTGAATGAGATAACGCTAGGTAACCGTAAGTATGTTGCTCCTAATGATTATTGTGATAATGAATCTGAATACGATGATCTTCCTATGCCCTTTACATACATTAGCGATCATGATTTGAATGAGCACACTACTTTTGATATTACAAATCTCCGGGAAACTAATTCGAAAATGATGATAATAATTGCCATAGTGTCGAGTACTGTCCATGCTTCCTCCCATAATGATATAGAAAGCTCTAAGCTTGGGGAAGAGGTGTTTGAAAATCCTTTAGCTACTGGTCATTATGTTCTTGATACATCTCCTTCTAATAACAATGATGGTGTGGACACAGATAAACCGACTATGAAAGATAACTATTCTATTTCCTATGATGACACTGTGCCCCCGATCTCTGATGATTATTATAAAGAATGCTATGATATAGGTTCTAACTATCCTTATGAAACTTGTCATAGTCATGATTGGATTACTAAAAACAATTCCCTTAATATGCAATTTGTTTACCATGTTCAAATTCTTGATAATAATCTTACTCCAATTACTATTAATGAGAATAACTCTTCTTATGCCAAATTTAATGATACTTCTATGCATATGAACCATGATAAGAATGTTTTAAGTGATGGGTATATTGTGGATTTCATCAATGATGCTACTGAAAGTTATTATGAGAGAGGGAAATATGGTTATATGCATTTCAATAATATTAAGCTTCCCCTCTTTATGTTGAGAATCTTGAAGCTACTTTTGTTTTATCCTCTTATGCTTGTCACTTTGTTCTTCATGAATTCATTTGTGTACAAGATGCCTCTGCATAGGAAGCATGTTAGACTTAAATATGTTTTGAATTTGCCTCTTGATGCTCTTTTTTGCTTCACAGACTATCTTTTGCGAGTGCATCATTAAAACTGCTAAGCCCATCTTAACGGCTATAAAGAAAGAACTTCTTGGGAGATAACCCATGTGTTTATTTTGCTACAGTACTTTGTTTTATATTTGTGTCTTGGAAGTTGTTTACTACTGTAGCAACCTCTCCTTATATTAGTTTTATGTTTTGTTGTGCCAAGTAAAGTCTTTGATAGTAAAGTAAATACTAGATTTGGATTACTGCGCGAGTTCCAGATTTCTTTTCTGTCACGAATCTGGGTCTAATTCTCTGTAGGTAACTCAGAAAATTATGCCAATTTACGTGAGTGATCCTCAGATATGTACGCAACTTTCATTCAATTTGGGCATTTTCATTTGAGCAAGTCTGGTGCCCTTTTAAAATTCGTCTTTACGGACTGTTCTGTTTTGACAGATTCTGCCTTTTATTTCGCATTGCTTCTTTCGCTGTGTTGGGTGGATTTCTTTGTTCCATTACCTTCCAGTAGCTTTGAGCAATGTCCAGAAGTGTTAAAAATGATTGTGTCACCTCTGAACATGTGAGTTTTTGATTATGCACTAACCCTCTAATGAGTTTGTTTCGAGTTTGGTGTGGAGGAAGTTTTCAAGGGTCAAGAGAGGAGGATGATATACTATGATCAAGAAGAGTGAAAGCTCTAAGCTTGGGGATGCCCCGGTGGTTCACCCCTGCATATTCTAAGAAGACTCAAGCGTCTAAGCTTGGGGATGCCCAAGGCATCCCCTTCTTCATCGACAACATTATCATGTTCCTCCCCTGAAACTATATTTTTATTCCGTCACATCTTATGCACTTTGCTTGGAGCGTCGGTATGTTTCTTGTTTTTGTTTTTGTTTGAATAAATGCTTGTGTGGGAGAGAGACACGCTCCGCTGGTTCGTATGAACACATGTGTTCTTAGCTTTTAATTTTCATGGCGAAGTTTCTTCTTCGTTAATTTGTTATATGGTTGGAATTGGAAAATGATACATGTAGTAAATTGCTATAATGTCTTGGATAATGTGATACTTGGCAATTTGTGTGCTCATGTTTAAGCTCTTGCATCATATGCTTTGCACCTATTAATGAAGAAATACATAGAGCTTGCTAAAATTTGGTTTGCATAATTGGTCTCTCTAAAGTCTAGATAATTTCTAGTATTGAGTTTTGAACAACAAGGAAGACGGTGTAGAGTCTTATAATGTTTACAATATGTCTTTTATGTGAGTTTTGCTGCACCGGTTCATCCTTGTGTTTGTTTCAAATAACCTTGCTAGCCTAAGCCTTGTATCGAGAGGGAATACTTCTCATGCATCCAAAATCCTTGAGCCAACTACTATGCCATTTGTGTCCACCATACCTACCTACTACATGGTATTTCTCCGCCATTCCAAAGTAAATTGCTTGAGTGCTACCTTTAAATAATTCAAAATTTATCACCTCTGATTTGTGTCAATGTTTTATAGCTCATGAGGAAGTATGTGGTGTTTTATCTTTCGATCTTGTCATTTACTTCGACGGACTTTCACAATGGACTAGTGGCACATCCGCTTATCCAATAATTTTGCAAAAAGAGGCGGCAATGGGGTTCCCAGCTCCGATTAATTAACTTGCATTAATAATTCTCTTCACATGTTTTGCTCTGATTCATCGAGTAAGCAACTTAATTTTGCAAATAGACACTCCTTCATGGTATGTGATTGTTGGAAGGCACCCGAGGATTCGGTTAGCCATGGCTTGTGTAAGCAAAAGGTTGGGAGGAGTGTCATCCATAAATAAAGAAAAACTAAACTAAAGTACATGTGTAAACAAAAGAGAAGAGGGATGATCTACCTTGCTGGTAGAGATAACGTCCTTCATGGGAGCCGCTCTTGAAAGTCTGGTTGATGAGGTAGTTGATGTCTACGGGAGCTTCTATTCTTGTAGACAGTGTTGGGCCTCCAAGAGCAGAGGTTTGTAGAACAGCAGCAAGTTTCCCTTAAGTGGATACCCAAGGTTTATCGAACTCAGGGAGGAAGAGGTCAAAGATATCCCTCTCATGCAACCACCGCAACCACAAAGCAAGAAGTCTCTTGTGTCCCCAACACACCTAATAGGTGCACTAGTTCGGCGAAGAGATAGTGAAATACAGGTGGTATAAATAAGTATGAGCGAGTAGCAACGGTGCCGAGAAAAGTGCTTGGCGTGTAGTGGATGGTGGTGGTATTGCAGCGATAGTAACTCGGTAAAACGATGAACAAGCGGTAGTAACTCAGCAGTAGTAACGCAGCGAGTAGTAAACAAGCAGTAGTAACTCAGCGAGTATTTAGGAACAAGGCCTAGGGATTACACTTTCACTAGTGGACACTCTCAACATTGATCACATAACGAGAATAGATAAATGCATACTCTACACTTTTGTTGGATGATGAACACATTGCGTAGGATTACACGAACCCTCAATGCCGGAGTTAACAAGCTCCACAATAATGCTCATGTTTAAGTAACCTTTAGTGTAAGATAGATCAACGCTACTAAACCAAGTACTAGCATAGCATGCACACTTGTCACCTTCATGCATATGTAGGAGGAATAGATCACATCAATATTATCATAGCAATAGTTAACTCCATAATCTACAAGAGATCATGATCATAGCATAAACCAAGTACTAACACGGTGCACGCATCTGTCACCTTTGCACACATGCGGGAGGAATAAAACTACTTTAATAACACATCACTAGAGTAGCACATAGATAAATTGTGATACAACATGCTGCAATCATAAAGAGATATAAATAAGCACCTCACTATGCCATTCAACGGTGAATAAGTATTACGTGAAATCTAGCCTAAGAGACCCACACGGTGCACACACTGTCACCTTTACACACGTGGGACGAGGAGTCTCCGGAGATCACATAAGTAAAACTCACTTGACTAGCATAATGACATCTAGATTACAAGCATCATCATATGAATCTCAATCATGTAGGGCAGCTCATGAGATTATTGTATTGAAACACATAGGAGAGAGATGAACCACATAGCTACCGGTACAGCCCCAAGCCTCGATGGAGAACTACTCCCTCCTCATGGGAGCAGCAGCGGTGATGAAGATGGCGGTGGAGATGGCAGCGGTGTCGATGGAGAAGCCTTCCGGGGGCACTTCCCCGCTCCGGCGGAGTGCCGGAACGGAGATCCTGTCCCCGGATCTTGGCTTCGCGATGGCGGCGGCTCGGCGAGGTTTCGTGGGTTTCGTCAATTGGTATCGGGTTTTCTGATCCGGGGGCTTTTTATAGGCGGAGGCGGCGCGGGAAGGTCGAAGGGGGTCCACACCCTAGGGGGCGCCCCCTTGGCCGCGCGGGGTAGGGTTTGGTGGCCACTGCCTCCCTTCTCCAGCGGTTCTCGTGTGTTCGGAGGCTTCGGGTAAAATAGGAACCTGGGCGTTGATTTCGTCCGATTCCGAGAATATTTCGTTACTAGGATTTCTGAAACCAAAAACAGCAGAAAACAGGAACGGGCACTTCGGCATCTTGTTAATAGGTTAGTTCCAGAAAATGCACGAATATGACATAAAGTGTGCATAAAACATGTAGATAACATCAATAATGTGGCATGGAACACAAGAAATTATCGATACGTTGGAGACGTATCAGCATCCCCAAGCTTAGTTCCGCTCGTCCCGAGCAGGTAAAACGATAACAAAGATAATTTCTGGAGTGACATGCCATCATAAACTTGATCATACTATTTGTAAAGCATATGTAGTGAATGCAGCGATCAAAACAATGTATATGACATGGGTAAACAACTGAATCATAGAGCCAAGACTTTTCATGAATAGCACTTCAAGACAAGCATCAATAAGTCTTGCATAAGAGTTAACTCATAAAGTAATAATTCAAAGTAAAGGTATTGAAGCAACACAAAGGGAGATGAAGTTTCAGCGGTTGCTTTCAACTTGTAACATGTATATCTCATGGATAATTGTCAATGCAAAGCAATATAACAAATGCAATATGCAAATATGTAAGAA
>NC_061508.1:166461035-166494106 GCF_022539505.1 Lolium rigidum
GATACGTCCCAAACGTATCTATAATTTCTTATGTTCCATGCTACTTTTATGATGATACTCACATGTTTTATACACATTATATGTCATTATTATGCATTTTCCCGGCACTAACCTATTGACGAGATGCCGAAGAGCCGATTCTTGTTTTTCTGCTGTTTTTGGTTTCGAGAAATCCTAGTAAGGAAATATTCTCGGAATTGGACGAAATCAACGCCCGAGGTCCTATTTTTGCACGAAGCTTCCGGAAGGCCGAAGGAGTCACGAAGTGGGGCCACGGGGCGACGACACGCCGAGCGGCGCGGCACGGGCCGCGGCCGCGCGGCCCTAGCTGTGTGGGTCCCCCGTGGCGCCTCCTGACCTGCGCCTTCGCCTGCTCAAAGCCTTCGTCGCGAAACCCCCAATTCACCGAGAGCCACGATACGGAAAACCTTCCGGGAGACGCCGCCGCCGCCAATCCCATCTCGGGGGATTCGGGAGATCGCCTCGGCACCCTGCCGGGAGAGGGGAATCATCTCCCGGAGGTCTCTTCATCGCCATGATCGCCTCCCGGATCGATGTGTGAGTAGTCCACCCCTCGGACTATGGGTCCATAGCGATAGCTAGATGGTTGTCTTCTCCTCATTGTGCTATCATGTTAGATCTTGTGAGCTGCCTATCATGATCAAGATCATCTATTTGTAATCCTACATGTTGTGTTTGTTGGGATCCGATGAATATTGAATACTATGTCAAGTTGATTATCAATCTATCATATATGTTGTTTATGTTCTTGCATGCTCTCCGAATTTGCTAGTAGAGGCTCGGCCAAGTTGATACTTGTGACTCCAAGAGGGAGTATTTATGCTCGATAGTGGGTTCATGCCTCCATTGAATGCAGGACAGTGACCGAAAGTTCTAAGGTTGTGGATGTGCTTTGATTGCCACTAGGGATAAAACATCGATGCTTTGTCTAAGGATATTTGTGTTGATTACATTACGCACCATACTTAATGCAATTGTCACATTGTTTGCAACTTAATACCGGAAGGGGTTCGGATGATAACTCCGAAGGTGGACTTTTTAGGCATAGATGCATGTTTGGATAGCGGTCTATGTACTTTGTCGTAATGCTACCGATTAAATCTCATAGTACTCATCATGATATATGTATGTGCATTGTTATGCCTTCTTTATTTGTCAATTGCCCAACTGTAATTTGTTCACCCAACATCTGTTTATCTTATGGGAGAGACACCACTAGTGAACTGTGGACCCCGGTCCAATTCTTTACATCTGAAATACAATCTCCTGCAATTGTTCTTTACTGTTCTTCGCAAACAACCATCATCATCCACACTATACATCTAATCCTTTGTTTACAGCAAGCCGGTGAGATTGACAACCTCACTGTTACGTTGTGGCAAAGTACTTTGATTGTGTTGTGCAGGTTCCACGTTGGCGCCGGAATCCCTGGTGTTGCGCCGCACTACACTCCGCCGCCATCAACCTTCAACGTGCTTCTTGGCTCCTACTGGTTCGATAAACCTTGGTTTCTTACTGAGGGAAACTTGCTGCTGTACGCATCACACCTTCCACTTGGGGTTCCCAACGGGCGTGTGCTTTACGCGTATCAAGCTAAATTTCTGGCGCCGTTGCCGGGGAGATCAAGACACGCTGCAAGGGGAGTCTCCCACATCCAATCTCTTTACTTTGTTTTTGTCTTGCTTTACTTTACTTTATTTACTGATTTGTTTGCTTCCTATATCAAAAACACAAAAAAATTAGTTGCTAGTTTTACTTTATTTACTGTCTTGTTCTCCATATTAAAAACACAAAAAATTAGTTACTTGCATTTACTTTATTTAGTTTGCTTTATTTACTACTGCTAAAATGGGTACCGTTGAGAATACTAAGTTGTGTGACTTCACTAGCACAAATAATAATGATTTCTTATGCACACCTATTGCTCCACCTGCTACTACGACAGAATTCTTTGAAATTAAACCTGCTTTTATCGAATCTTGTTATGAGAGAGCAATTTTCTAGGTGTTAGTTCCGATGATGTTGCTGCCCATCTTAATAATTTTGTTGAACTATGTGAAATGCAAAAGTATAAGGATGTAGATGGTGACATTATAAAATTAAAATTGTTTCCTTTCTCCTTAAGAGGAAGAGCTAAAGACTGGTTGCTATCTCTGCCTAGAAATAGTATTGATTCATGGACTAAATGTAAAGATGCTTTTATTGGTAGATATTATCCTCCCACTAAAATTATATCTCTGAGAAGTAGCATAATGAATTTTAAGCAATTAGATAATGAACATGTTGCTCAAGCATGGGAGAGAATGAAATCTTTGGTGAATAATTGCCCTACCCATGGACTAACTACTTGGATGATCATCCAAACCTTCTATGCAGGATTGAATTTTTCTTCGTGGAACCTATTGGATTCAACTGCTAGAGGTACCTTTATGTCCATTACTTTGGGGGCGGCAACAAAGCTTCTTGATGATATGATGACAAATTACTCTGAATGGCACACAGAAAGAGCTCCACAAGGTCAGAAGGTAAACTCTGTTGAAGAAACCTCCTCCTTGAGTGATAAGATTGATGCTATTATGTCTATGCTTGTGAATGGTAGATCTAATGTTGATCCTAATAATGTTCCTTTAGCTTCATTGGTTGCCCAAGAAGAACATGTTGATGTGAATTTCATTAAAAGTAATAATTTCAACAACAATGCTTATAGGAATAATTCTGGTAACAACTATACGCCATATCCTGCTGCTAATGGTAATAGTTATGGTAATTCTTATGGGAATTCTTACAACAATAATAGGAGTGTACCCCCTGGTCTTGAAGCCATGCTTAAATAATTAATTAGTACACAAACTGCTTTTAACAAATCTGTTGAGGAAAAGCTTGATAAAATTGATATTCTCGCTTCTAAGGTTGATAGACTTGCCTCTGATGTTGATCTTTTAAAATTGAAAGTTATGCCTAATAAGGATATTGATAATAAAATTGTTACTACAACAAATGCCATCCAAGTTCGAATTAATGAGAATATTAGATTGATGGCTGAATTCCATGCTAGATGGGAAAGAGAAGAAAACGAAAAACTAGCTAAAGAGAATAATGTAGCTAAAGTTTGGACTATTACCACCACTAGTAATGATAATACTTCACATGTTGCTACACCCCCTACTATCAATGGTAAAATAATTGGTGTTGGCAATGTTTCTACTCCTAGTGCAAAGCGTGCAAAATTGCCTGAAGCTGCTAAAGCTGCTTGAAACTGCTTGAAATTTTTCAAAATATTGGGGACAATGATCCCATTGCTGTAGATCATAATGGTTTAGATTTTTATGATTGTCACATCTCTGAAGTTATAAAGTTCTTACAAAAACTTGCTAAAAGTCCCAATGCTAGTGCTATAAATTTGGCCTTTACAAAACATATTACAAATGCTCTCATAAAAGCTAGAGAAGAGAAACTAAAACTTGAAACTTCTATTCCTAGGAAGTTAGAAGATGGTTGGGAGCCCATCATTAGGATGAGGGTCAATGATTTTGATTGTAATGCTTTATGTGATCTTGGTGCAAGTATTTCTGTTATGCCTAAGAAAATTTATGATATGCTTGACTTGCCACCATTGAAAAATTGTTATCTGGATGTTAATCTTGCTGATAATGCTATAAAGAAACCTTTGGGGAGGATTGATAATGTTCGTATTATGGTTAACAATAACCTTGTCCCCGTTGATTTTGTTGTCTTGGATATTGAATGCAATGCATCTTGTCCCATTATATTGGGAAGACCTTTTCTTGAGCTGTTGGTGCCACCATTGATATGAAGGAAGGTAATATTAAATATCAATTTCCTCTCAAGAAAGGTATGGAACACTTCCCTAGAAAGAGAATGAAGTTACCTTATGATTCTATTATTAGAACAAATTATGACGTTGATGCTTCATCCCTTGATAATACTTGATACACACTTTCTGCGCTAGCTGAAAGGCGTTAAAGAAAAGCGCTTATGGGAGACAACCCATTATTTTACTTCTGCACTTTATTTTATATTTGAGTCTTGGAAGTTGTTACTACTGTAGCAACCTCTCCTTATCTTTATTTTATTGCATTGTTGTGCCAAGTAAATTCTTTGATAGTAAAGTCAATACTAGATTTGGATTACTGCGCGGGAACAGATTTCTTACTATCACGAATTTGAGCAGTAGTCTCTGTAGAAAATTTATAAAAATCTGCCAATTTACGTGCATAATCCTCAGATATGTACGCAACTTTCATTCAATTTGGGCATTTTCATCTGAGCAAGTCTGGTGCCTCTTAAAAATTCGTCTTTACGGATCGTTCTGTTTTGACAGATTCTGCCTTTTATTTCGCATTGCCTGTTTTGCTATGTTTGATGGATTTCTTTGTTCCATTAATTTTCAGTAGCTTTGTGCAATGTCCAGAAGTGTTAAGAATGATTATGTCACCTCTGAATATATGAATTATGCACTGACCCTCTAATGAGTTTGTTTTGAGTTTGGTGTGGAGGAAGTTTTCAAGGGTCAAGAGAGGAGGATGATACAATATGATCAAGAAGAGTGAAAAGTCTAAGCTTGGGGATGCCCCCGTGGTTCATCCCTGCATATTTTAAGAAGACTCAAGCATCTAAGCTTGGGGATGCCCAAGGCATCCCTTCTTCATCGACAACTTATCAGGTTCCTCTAGTGAAACTATATTTTTATTCCGTCACATCTTATGTGCTTTACTTGGAGCGTCTGTTTATTTCTATTTTTATTTTTGTTTGAATAAAATCGGATCCTAGCATTCTTTGTTTGGGAGAGAGACACGCTCCGCTGTTTCGTATGAACACATATGTTCTTAGCTTTATTCTTAATGTTCATTGCGAAAGTTGAACTACTTCATTCATTGTTATATGGTTGGAAACGGAAAATGCCGCATGTGGTAAATGGTATAATGTCTTGAATAATTTGATACTTGGCAATTGTTGTGCTCATATATATCATGTTTAAGCTTTTGCATCATGTACTTTGCACCCATTAATGAAGAACTACATAGAGCTTGTTAAAATTTGGTTTGCATGATTGGTCTCTAGAGTCTAGATATTTTCTGGTTAAGGTGTTTGAACAACAAGGAGACAATGTAAAGTCTTATAATACTTACAATATGTTCATATGTGAGCTTTGCTGCACCTTTTATTCTTGAGTTTGCTTCAAACAACCTTGCTAGCCCAGCCTTGTATTGAGAGGAATTCTTCTCGTGCATCCAAATCCTTGAGCCAAACACTATGCCATTTGTGTCCACCATACCTACCTACCACATGGTATTTCTCCGCCATTCCAAAGTAAATTACTTGAGTGCTACCTTTAAAATTCTATTCTTTGTCTTTGCAGTATATAGCTCATGGGAAAAATAGCCTAAAAACTATTGTGGTGAAGAATATGTACTTATGTGTCTTATTTCTTAATAAGTTGCTTGCTGAGCGGTAACCATGTTTACGGGGACGCCATCAACTTTTACCTTTGTTGAATATCATGTGAGTTGCTATGCATGTTCGTCTTGTCTGAAGTAAGGGAGATTTTCATGATCATATGGTTTGAGTATGCATATTGTTCGAGAAGAACATTGGGCCGCTAACTAAAGCCATGATCCATGGTGGAAGTTTCAGTGTGGACAATTAATCTTCAATCTCTTATGAGAATTTTAACTATTGTTGTATGCTTATGCATTAAAGAGGAGTCCATTATCTGTTGTCTATGTTGTCCCGGTATGGATGTCTAAGTTGAGAATAATCAAAAGCGAGAAATCCAATGCGAGCTCCTTAGACCTTTGTACAGGCGGCATAGAGGTACCCCTTTGTGACACTTGGTTGAAACATATGCTATGCAATGATAATCCATGTTAATCCAAGCTAATTAGGACAAGGTGCGAGCACTATTGGTATACTATGCATGAGGCTTGCAACTTATAGGATGTCTTATACATAACACATATGCTTTATTACTACCGTTGACAAAATTGTTTCTTGTTTTCAAAATGAAAAGCTCTAGCACAAATATAGTAATCAATGCTTCCCTCTACGAAGGGCCATTCTTCTACTTTATTGTTGAGTCAGTTTACCTATTCTTTCTATCTTAGAAGCAAACACTTGTGTCAACTGTGTGCATTGATTCTTACATGTTTACTTATTGCACTTGTTATATTACTTTGTGTTGACAATTATCCATGAGATATACATGTTGAAGTTGAAAGCAGCTGCTGAAACTTATATCTTCCTTTGTGTTGCTTCAATGCCTTTACTTTGAATTTATTGCTTTATGAGTAACTCTTATGCAAGTCTTATTGATGCTTGTCTTGAAAGTATTATTCATGAAAAGTCTTTGCTATATGATTCATTTGTTTACTCATTATCTTCATCATTGCTTCGAATTGCTGCATTCATCTCATATGCTTTACAATAGTATGATCAAGATGATGATAGCATGTCACTTCAGAAATTATCTTTGTTATCGTTGACCTACTCGAGGGCGAGTAGGAACTAAGCTTGGGGATGCTTGATACGTCTCAAACGTATCTATAATTTCTTATGTTCCATGCTACTTTATTGATGATACTCACATGTTTTATACACATTATATGTCATTATTATGCATTTTCCGGCACTAACCTATTGACGAGATGCCGAAGAGCCGATTGCTGTTTTCTGCTGTTTTTGGTTTCAGAAATCCTAGTAAGGAAATATTCTCGGAATTGGACGAAATCAACGCCCAGGGTCCTATTTTTACACGAAGCTTCCAGAAGACCGAAGGAGTCACGAAGTGGGGCCACGGGGCGCCGACACACTAGGGCGGCGCGGCCTAAGGGGGGCCCGCGCGGCCCTAGCGTGTGGGGCCCCCGTGATGCCTCCTGACCTGCCCTTCCGCTTACTTAAAGCCTTCGTCGCGAAACCCCCAGTACTGAGAGCCACGATACGGAAAACCTTCCAGAGATGCCGCCGCCGCCAATCCCATCTCGGGGGATTCAGGAGATCGCCTCCGGCACCCTGCCGGAGAGGGGAATCATCTCCTGGAGGTCTCTTCATCGCCATGATCGCCTCCGGATCGATGTGTGAGTAGTCCACCCCTGGACTATGGGTCCATAGCGAGTAGCTAGATGGTTGTCTTCTCCTCATTGTGCTATCATGTTAGATCTTGTGAGCTGCCTATCATGATCAAGATCATCTATTTGTAATCCTACATGTTGTGTTTGTTGGGATCCGATGAATATTGAATACTATGTCAAGTTGATTATCAATCTATCATATATGTTGTTTATGTTCTTGCATGCTCTCCGTTGCTAGTAGAGGCTCCGGCCAAGTTGATACTTGTAACTCCAAGAGGGAGTATTTATGCTCGATAGTGGGTTCATGCCTCCATTGAATGCGGGGAGTGACGACAACCTCTAAGGTTGTGGATGTGTTGTTGCCACTAGGGATAAAACATCGATGCTTTGTCTAAGGATATTTGTGTTGATTACATTACGCACCATACTTAATGCAATTGTCCGTTGTTTGCAACTTAATGCTTGGAAGGGGTTCGGATGATAACTCTGAAGGTGGACTTTTTAGGCATAGATGCATGCTTGGATAGCGGTCTATGTACTTTGTCGTAATGCCCTGATTAAATCTCATAGTACTCATCATGATATATGTATGTGCATTGTTATGCCTTCTTTATTTGTCAATTGCCCAAGCTGTAATTTGTTCACCCAACATCTGTTTATCTTATGGGAGAGACACCACTAGTGAGCTGTGGACCCCGGTCCAATTCTTTACATCTGAAATACAATCTACTGCAATTGTTCTTTCTTGTTCTTCGCAAACAACCATCATCATCCACACTATACATCTAATCCTTTGTTTACAGACAAGCCGGTGAGATTGACAACCTCAGCTGTTACGTTGGGGCAAAGTACTTTGATTGTGTTGTGCAGGTTCCACGTTGGAGCCGGAATCCCTGGTGTTGCGCCGCACTACACTCCGCCGCCATCAACCTTCAACGTGCTTCTTGGCTCCTACTGGTTCGATAAACCTTGGTTTCTTACTGAGGGAAACTTGCTGCTGTACGCATCACACCTTCCACTTGGGGTTCCCAACGGGCGTGTGCTTTACGCGTATCAATAGGCAGCTCACAAGATCTAAACATGATAGCACAAGAGGAGAAGACAACCATCTAGCTACTGCTATGGACCCATAGTCCAAGGATGAACTACTCACGCATCAGTCCGGAGGCGGGCATGGTGATGTAGAGCCCTCCGGTGATGATTCCCCTCTCCCGGCGAGGTGCGGAGGCAATCTCTGAATCCCCGAGATAGGATTGGCGGCGGCGGCGTCACAGTAACTTTTCTCGTATCGTGGCTCTCGGTAATAGGGTTTTCGCGACGGAGAGATTATATAGGCGAAGGGGCAGAGTCGGGGACGCTCGAGGGGCCCACCCCATAGGGCGGCGCGGCCAGGGGTAGGGCCGCGCCCCCCTAGGGTGTGGCCGCCTCGTCGCCCCTCTTCGTCTCCTCTTCGGACTTCTGGAAGGCTCCGTGGAAAATAAGATCGTGGGCTTTTGTTTCGTCCAATTCCGAGAATATTTCCTGTGTAGGATTTACTGAAACCAAAAACAGCGAAAACGAGAGCTGGTGCTTCGGCATCTTGTTAATAGGTTAGTGCCGGAAAATGCATCAAAATGATATAAAGTGTATATAAAACATGTGAGTATTGTCATAAAACTAGCATGGAACATAAGAAATTACAGATACGTTTGAGACGTATCAGCAGCAAATTCTAGCTCCAACTAGGAGGGATGGGAACAACAATATTTTCCATATTGCATTTGGTGTAGTGGACAAGGAGGACACAACCAGCTGGTTATGGTTTTTGACACAACTTAAATACTGCATAGGGGAAGGTGGCCAATTATACAATAATTTTAGACAGACAAAAGGTACTCTATCTAGTAACCATTGTTATTTCACTATCAACTATTGCATCTAATCCATCTAGTAACATATAGTTCCTCTTATTGCTTTTGGTAGGGTCTACAGAAAGCTTTATCTCAAGTATTCCCCAACTCCTCCGAAAGATACTGTCTTAGGCATATCTATGCCAACTTCCAGTCAGCTGGGTTTAGAGGACTAGAGCTCAAAAAATACATGTATGCAGCAAGCTACTCCTACACCAAGAATGGATTTGATCTTGCAATGGATGCTCTCAAAGCTGATTGTCAGGAGGCATACAATTGGCTAGTGCAGATACCGGTTGAAACTTGGGCTAGGTATCTATTTGATAGTAACTGCAAGACTGACCTAGTTGTCAACAACGGATGAACCCTGGTGATCACATATATACATGAGCACGCACTAGGTTGCCAACACGTGTCTAACACTGTCACTTTTCTGTGCGCTGGCCGGCAACTCGTGATGTGCACTTCGATCGCTATTACTCCCTCGCGAGATTCTCCCTCTTCCCCGCTCACTTCGTCGTCTCCTAGCTCCACCGCGACGCTGACTGCCAGCGGCCGCCTTGCTCCACCTCCCTGCCGACCCACGCCGCCATGCCATGCCGCATCCCTCTTCCTCTCACCGTCGGCGCGCCGCGTCCTGCTTCTTTTGCGCCGCACTGCCGCATCTCTCTTGTGAACCCTCGCCGTCTTCCTCTTCCCCCACACGTATTCCTCTTCATCCATAAGTTCAAGATGTAATTTTCCCCACCTCCGGCGGTTGGATTCGCAGCGGCGCCGCTTGATTTGTAGTGCTTGTGGCTGGGATTGATCCCCATCGGTGAGTCAGATACTGAGGCCAGATTTGCAGCAGCGCCGCTAGATTTGCATTACTAGTGCGCACCGGCGCCATCGACGACGGGGAGTTGCTGTTGCCGGAGCAAAAAAAAAAGCATCTTCCCCTGGCTTGCTGATGTTGCTCCCGAGCAAAATCGCAGAGTCTGGACGCTCTTCCCCTGAAGCTGGACCCGGACAAGAGGGAGGGGATCTATGTGGTGGAGGGGGAAGGCAACCTGGGTGGCCTCATCACGGTCGGGCACATCATCACCAAGATCCTCTACGAGTCGCCGCGGTAATTCGGGGACTTCTTCAACGGTGTCATCCCCATGTCGCAGAACAGCAGGTTCTGTAGTCTAACATGCTCCTTAGGTAAGATACATATTTATCTCGCTTTTTTGTACTTGGAAGATCTCCTCACTAACAAACACTGATTAGGTACAACACAGAGCCAAGAACCCCCCAAAAGTTGCCAGATGTTAACAAAAAAAAATCAGTAGTCAGTACAAGAATGAAAGCCACACAAACGGCACTTCCTTCAGATAATGGCGGGGAAATGGATGATAACCCCCCAAGTTGGTGCGCCTTCTATCATAACCCCCCTTGTGTCACTGACATGGGGGCCGGACCCCACATGTCAGTGACACAAAGGGGGGTAATGATAGAAGGCGCACCAACTGGGGGGGTTATCGTAGATTTTCCCGGCTCCATTAACATACTAGTATGACTACAAGATCTTGTTTGTCAACATCAACATTAGAGTGCAGAGTTGCCACATACTAGCAGGGTTTGAGCTTTAGGTCTTCGTCTGAATCAACATCAGATGACTCGTTGGGCTTTGCATCAGGAGATTATGTACCTTCATTGCTACCAGATTTCAACTGCTCAACATCTTTTGTGTTTTCAGTATTACAAGAATGCTCAGGCTTCTCTTTTGGTGAAGGTGGTCCCTGATTAGCCTCGCCATTATCAAGCGGAGTTAAACTGGACTACAAAACATAACATGCCTGGTTTGAACTTCTCAGGGAGGCGGTAATCGTCAGGAACCATTTCTCTGAACTAAACCTATTTCTGAAACTGTCCTTTTGTTTTATCATGAAAATGAAAATGACAGTTGCAATTGATAAAAAATGGTGTTCAAAGAAGAGATACAGTGTTGCGATTGTTGCTTCTTGATTTACTAACATGATCATAATTTGGATGCATGTCATTTTGTTCCAGAAGACTTATAAACTTGGTAGTAGTCGGGCAACATTACAGAGTAGGAACGATCAAACAAGCGGCAGAGCGTGTGTTCAAGCAGCAGCGGAGCACGGTTTCCAGTGCTAGCGTGGGAATCTGCCGGCGCGCCGGCGGGAAGATGCGAGCGTGACGCTGGGGTGGATATCGAATGATTGGGGATGCGAGCGCGAGCGTGGGAATCCCATGGCGGCGCTCGGTGGCAACCTCGCCCGCTGCTTCCCATGGTGGTGCTTGCGACGTCCACCCCACGGAGGAGCTCGGCGACGACCTTCCCGCGGCGGCGCTCGACGGCAGCCTCGCCCGCTACTCCCCATGGTGGTGCTCACAGCATCCACCCTGCGGTGGAGCTTGGCGACGACATTCCCGCGACAACGCTCGGTGGCAGCCTCGCCTGCTACTCCCCATGGTGGTGCTCGCAGCGTCCATCCCGCGGCGACGCTCGGCTCGGCGGCAGCCTCGCGCGCTGCTCCCCAAGGCGGTCGTGGGATAAGCAGAAGATAAGATGGGCTTGGTGTGTGCCAGGGAAGTTTGGAGTGGGGAAAAGATAAACTGCTACTCCGTACAAGATTTCACGCCGTTTGGTCTCTGTTTGTGAGGCTAGAATCTCAAAGCGAATCTAACGTTGGAGAGTGGGTGCACACGTATACATGTGATCACCAGATTCACTCTCTTGTCAACAATATCAGTGAAGTTTTCAATAGAATGATCTTGAATGTCACGAACAAACTAATAAGGACTATGCTTGAAGGAATAAGAAACAAATTGATGGTCAAATGCAGTGGAACCAGGGACAAGGCAGAAACAGCAAGATGGAAAATTAAGCCATTCTATCTTTGAGAAGCTAGAGGGGGCAAAAGGTGGTCTAGAGAGTGCAGTGCCAAGCTTGCTGAGGAAGGTCTATGGCAAGTGACTAGTGGTGGTGGTAGAGTTGTGGCTGTTGATCTAAGAGCTAAAACATGTGGGTGTATAAAATGGGATCTCACAGGTGTTCCATGCAGTCATGCAGTGGTTGCAATATTGAAGTTGTCACAGCATCTAGAGGACTATGTGCATGACTTTTTCAAAAAACAATTGTACAAGAAGGCATTCTCATATACTGTCTACCCTGTTCCTGGACCTGAAGATTGGACTAGGATAGATACACCAGACATTGACCCACCAGTGTTCGGAGACAAACCTGGAAGGAAGCAAACTATCAGAAGGAAAGGAAAATTTGAGGTTCCAACTCCCAGAGATACATCTAGGATGGCCTCTATCACTTGCAGCAATTGCAAGCTAGTGGGCCATAGATACACCAATTGTACACAACCATTTAGGACAGGGCTTCAATCTAGGGAAGACAACCACCAGGTAAATTGGTTGCAAAAATAGTTGTCATTTCAGCACATACCCCAGTGCTCCCTGGTTTAATATTCATTTGGGTTTTTTATGCAGCCAAACAGGCACAGTGAGTGCTCCTCCACCTTTGCACCAACAGTTCCTGCTGCCAGTGCTCCTCCATCAGCACCAAGGACACCCCAAGTGCTCCTCCATCAACACCAAGGACAGCTCCAATAGCTCCTCCAGCAGCTCTTGCTGCAAGTGCTCCAGCAGCTCCAAGTGCAAGGGCTCCTCCACCAAGAGCTCCAAGAGCACCAGTAACACAATGTCCTAGACCTTTCTCTGTACCAAGGTCTACTGAAGCACCAGCAACTACAAGATATGGTAGGCAACACAAGTGGACAACGAGAATGAAAGGATATCTCAATGCTGGCAAGCATGATGCCTGCAAGAAGTGAATTTGGTCCCAGACTATGTCCTACAAATAGCTTCAACACTACTTAAGGATTACAACACCATATTACAGTTCTCCAACAATCTCCTTGATCTTTAGAAGCTTGTCTTTGTTTTCATGAGCAACTTTCAGAAGGTCATACAGTGTGTACTCCCACCTCCTCTTGTCCTCTTTCAGCTTACCTTTCTCCTCTATGAGCCCCTCTTTTTTCCTTAGCCCATTGATGCTTCTCCTATTTGAGCTCCTCTTTTTCCTTCTCCCACTGTTGCTTCTCTTCTTTCAGCTCCTCTCTTTCCTTCTCCCACTGTTGATTCTCCTCCTTCATGACAAACAGTGCAGAATTCAGTTCCATAACCTCAACTTCAAGTTCAGGCCTGCTCATATCAAATATCTGGTCCTTCTCCTCATTCATCTTCTTCAAATTTTCTTCCATCACTCTTTTATGTGTATCTTTCATGAATTTATCCACATCATCCATCAGGGAGTTTTAGTTATTCTTAAACTTCTTCCTGTCCTCAACCAACTCCTGCACCAATCTGGCATTCTGGATCCTCTCATCTATTCTTGTATTGCTAGACTCATGGTACATTGACCACAACCTTCCCAGTGAGTTTTGAAGAGTAGGTGGCCACTCTTCATCAACCCAGGCCACAAACCCACAGTTAAACACCTGCTGCAAATATTGCTAGTTCATATCAATATATCATCCATTATATATAACACATCATCTATCAATTATGCAAATTCAACACCTATCCATAATCAATTATGAAAATCCAGCACATACGAATTATATCTACCATTACTGCAAATTATATGTTACCGGCTCAATGAAAAATGGAACTATGGGATAGAGCAGAGGCGGAAGCTTACATGACCGACGGAGCACATGTAGAATCTCCTGCCGGTGTTTGTCCCTTCAAACGCCACACATCTGTTCGGCTCCAAATTGTGCACGCGACAACTGTAATGTCCTCGCAGGTGAGCATAGTCCATGTCCGTCAGCTCCTAAATTACAAACATTTGAAAAAAAACAAGGTAAACTGAAGCAACGAAACAAAATCCCCAAATCGGAACCCTAGATCCAAGAAAATGAGAGAGAGAGATTGAGATGGCCGAGCTTACATCCATCTGCTCCGTCGAGCTCTCGCCGTTGTTCAACCTTGGCATGGCGGCGCGAATGGCGGCGGCGGTGGAGCCACGGGGGCGCAGCTATGGCGGCGCAGCTCCGACAGAGAGAGAAGTGAGAGTGGGGAGGACGGTTGCGACTGAACCGGTTGTCTCCCAAAACGCGTTCTTAAACGATCTACAAGTGGGTGGGACCCACGAGCCGTCAACGGCAGCCGTCAAACAGTTGCCACGTTAGCTCTGACAGTGAGCCAGCCCTGGCAGAAATCGTGTTAATTCGAGTTCAGACAAGGTTTAGTGCTATTTGAGAAAACCTTATCAAAATCTGGTGTTTTTTTGCTCCCGCAACACAAACTGGTACCAAAATGAAGATTTAGCTGTGAAACTGGTGGTTCTATGCTAACAACTCGCACACCACACACGCCCACACAACGCTCGCTCCCACCGCCACATCGAACTCGAATGTATCTCGTACACCGTGTATTTTTTAAGGGTTGGCATAGAGCGGCGTCACGGTGATGGAGTCAAGTGGTCTTATGTATTCAGGCTCGATGAGGACCACCAATGTCATCGCATCGTAGCTCTGCACGACATCACGTTCATGGAGCCGAGCAGCGTCATAACTCTGAGCTTCATCAAGAAACAACATCATCTAGGACGTGTTTGGTGGGTTGCACCCTCTAGCAAGGCTTTGGAGAGATGGAGTTGGATCACGTCCCGCTCGCGCCCACGTTGTCTAGTTCCACCACACACCCATAGAGCGGATCACGTCTCGCTCGCATCTGCTGCCACATCGAACTCGAACGTATCTCGTAAACCGTGGGCTTTTTTTGGTGTTGGCATCGAGGTTCAAAGCGGCATCACGGTCATGGAGTCAACTGGTGTAGCGTCTTCAGGCTTGATGAAGGCGACCAATGTCGCCACACCGTAGCTCGCGCGACATCACATTCATGAAGCCGACGGTGCCATGGCTCTGATGCTTCATCAAGACACCGCAACATAAGTGCTCCACATGGTATCGTGGCAATGATTGTTTCTGTGGCTTCTAAGGCTGGTCATAGTGAGGAGTAACTTAGACTAGTAACATATGTCATGTTACTAGTCTAAGTTACTACCTTTATAGTGGGTAGTAACTTATATGTGGTGTCATGCATTGTGTCATTTATTATGTTGTAGACTCATCTTGCCTTGGGGTATGTGATGTTATGATAACATAGCTAGTTACCACATCACTCTCTTTCTTCATTTATAGACATGTCATGTCACCAAAACACCTTGAGATGTGTGATGTTACTAGCCATGTTACTCCCACTATGAGCAGTCTAAGGGTTTATGAAGGAGAGCACAATTGTGGCAAACGAGGCTTTTTCTTGGGACTTTCTTAGGCAGTCCCCCTAGCTTCAGTTTTGATGCATCAGTTTTACCGTTGTGGTTAGTTTCCTTGCTAACGACGTCATTGATGCCATGATCAAAGCAACATTTGAGTGGGGGTATCTCGAGTAACGTAGTAGCATGATAAAGTGGCAAAGGGTGTGTATAGTGGCATTATGGTGAATGTAGTCATACACTTTGCAAGTATTGATACAGAGGGTGATTTTAAAATAGGTTTGGAAACCTTATTAGAGCGCAACCTATACTCATATGTTAGGTAACGCAAGGAGGATGCAGTTATCAACTTGGGTCGTACTTCTAAGGGTTTTGCCTAAACACCTCCTAGATGCCAGTTAGAGTTGTTTGATACTCGTTGGATCAACAACTAGAACTCCCACAAAAAGGTCTTGTAATTTCGGTCATCACCCTTTCATTGTGTCAAGTTAGATGTGAATGAGCTCCCACTCATTTGGAAGTTTATAGGCAAGAGATTCTTAACAAAAATACTAATAAAGACTTAAAGTAGAGAGAGTAGTCCACGGTGGACTAGCCCAACCATATTCTCTCCAAATAAATGTTGTTTTATCTTTATCTTTGATCTTGTCTTTTAAATTTTTAGTAGTTATTTTTAGGGACCATTTATTTTCATTATATTCTTATTCAACTTGGACTAACATGTTCTTGATTTTTCTTGACTTAGTACTATTTTTCTTGGCCCACGTGCGGATGTTGCCAACACACTTTTGTAGTGTATTGTTCATGCCTTATCCCTGAAGTCGTGGATAGGGCATAGGCACCTTCCTCCTTATATGGTGGTGTTAAGAGTGCAGGAACCAAACCGATATTCACATTTGGTTCCCCAATCAGGTAATGTGCATAGGTATTAGGGAGAGGGTACGGTTCTTTCGTTTTCCCGGTTTGTTATAACCAAAGTTCTATTTCAACATCATATGATGTGCTACTGCTAGTTGCGGAAAGAAGGATCTTGGAGCTGAGGGACGAGCTTCAATCATCTCCCATCCTTCAGATAGTACTACCTCTGTTTCAACAAATAAGTCTTATTTTTAAAAGTCAAATTAGATAATGTTTAAACATATTTTTAGAATATATTTTTATACAAAATCAATATCGTTAGATACATCATAAAATGTATTTTCATATGATACGTGTGTATATATATATATGATTCTAGTTGTTGATGATTTTTTAAAAAGTTTAATCAAAATTTACTTAGCTTGACTCTAAGAAAAAAGACACCTTATCTATTACTCCCTCCATTCAAATGAACAAGGCCTTTCTAAAAAAATCAAGCCAAGTAAAATTTGATCAAACTTTTAGATAAATATATCACCAAATATGTTATTGTACAGATATCATATGAAAATATGTTTCATGATGTATCTAATGATTATATTTTTAAATGTTTATATCTTTTTTCGTAAAAACTCGATCAAGTTTCATATGGTTTGGATTTTGAAAAAGTTAAAGTTTTATTCATTGGAACGGTGGTGGTAGAACGGAGCGAGTAGGTCTCATGATATGGAGTGGAACTTGTATGGTCGATAATCACTGATTCTTTGAACACATCCTCTTTGAATGTTGGAGATATGCCCAGGGGCGGAGACAGGGAGGGGCGAGCACGGGTCAGACACCCCCCAATGCATCGCCCCCCTCAAGGAAATACAATAGACCCAGTATAGAACGTCTATACGTATTGCCCTAATATTCGCATTGATTGCCTAGTTAGTTTAACTTTTTTCGATAAAGAAAAACATATTGATATATTGTGAAGAAGTAAAGAGAACTATATGTTTGCTTATCAATTTTAATGTTTGAGAACATTTCTATTCACATAGCACTATTGGTTTTTTTTTGGCAAACACATGGTGATTTTATATTTTGATTTAGACTTCGTGACCGCTCGCCCCCCGTACTCAAATCCTGGCTTCACCGGTGGAGCGTGGATATGCCGCGCGAGGCCACTCCCACAGTCCCACATGAAAGAAATTCAAGAGAAATCAGTGAACATGCTAAAATACGGCAAATAGACGTATACGAATAATGTACACGCGCGCGTACATAAACGCGGGAACCGACAGTAGTTTTCTGGTGGCCGGCGAGACACACGCACATCCATTTCGATCGCCGCCCAGCCTAGCCGCCGCCGGCTTCCAGTTCCAGGATGCGCTTGATCTGCGCTCGCGCGGGGCTCGTGAGCCGGTCCGGGAACGCGACGTCAAACCTGATCCTGAGGCTCCCGTGGCGTCCGGGCTCACGGGCGATGGGCATGCCTTCCATCGGCACCACCAGCTCGTACCCCGGGCACACCACGGGGCCGTCCTCCTCGCCGCCGCCCACGTCCACCGCCAGCTCGCGGCCGTCGAGGGCGGCCAGCACGACCACCGTGCCGCCCAGCGCCTCCGCGAGGGTAACCCGGGCCTCAGCCAGCAGGTCGTTCCCGTCACGGCGGTACACGTCGTGTGGCCTCTCGTCGACGACGAACACCAGGTCGGCGGGGAGCTGGTTCCACTGCTGGTTGCCCTTGCCCGGGAACGTGATCTTGGTGCCTTTCTTCCACCCCGGCTTCACCTCGATCGACAGAATCTCAGACTCCGTCTTCATCCTCCTAAACATGCACGTACCCAAAATTGATCAGCATCGATCGAACTAATAATGAAACAAAACATGCTGTGGATTACCCGCTGGCGTCGACGACATTCCTGGAGATCTTCATCTTCTTGGTGACGCCCGTGTAGAGCTCCTCCAGGGTGCACGCCAGCTTGCTCTCCACCGGCGGCGGCGCCGCCATGGCCGCCGCACCCGCACCGACGCCCTGGTCGTAAGGCCGGCCGAAACCGCCGTCCCACGCCGTTTGCTGCTGCTGCTTGGCGCGCGTGTTGTTGCTGTACGTGAACGGCGTGCTTCCAAAGAACTCGGCAAAGATGTCGTCGACGCTACCGCCTGGCTGCGGCGGCGGGTCCTTGAGCCCCTCCTCGCCGTACTGGTCATACACCGCCCTCTTGGTGGCGTCGCTGAGAACCTGATCCGATCCGATCCACAGAAACAAAGCCGATCAAACATTTGCAAGCGCATGTAGATTGGTTCAGAATGCATGGACAGGGCAAGCAACGGATCGGACGCACGTTGTAGGCTTCGGTGATGTCCTTGAACTTGGCCTCGGCGTCGCTCTTGCCTTCCGGGTTCTTGTCGGGGTGCCACCGCATGGCCAGCCGGCGGTAGGCCCTGCGGAGATCATCGTCGGTCGCGCTCCGGTCCACATTCAGGATCTCGTAGTAGTCCAGTGATCCCATCGTCGTGGACAACGATGAAGATGCATGACAGAACAATCAATCCCCGATCAACAAGAGACTGTGCGCGCGTACGTGCACGGGTCGATCGATGTGAACACCACGAGAGGGTATGGCGATTGCCAAGCTGGTTGTCCGGTTGGACGGATCACCAGAGGAAATGGGAGATGAACAAGACCAATGCTCGCATCAAAGATCGCCACAGGAAGACGAGGCTCCGTAGCTTGAAAGCGCACAACATTTGATTGGCATCTGATCAAGGAACTCGACCAAACAGGATTTGAATTGAACAAAGGCAGCGCCCTGTTTACTTACACAATACAAATTAAGGCACTGACCAAATGAGGACGGGAATCGGGAGCATTTCCAGTTCTGTTCTCTCCCTTCTTTTTTTGGAGGATGTCAAAGAATAGGAGAAGAAAACATCATGTGCTCCTCTTTTACATGGGTATATGATGATGACTGGGAGTCTGGGAGCTGCGATTCTCCCGTGCAAGGGGGCTCCTGCGCAAGAGCCGCCAATCTGGTGCTTTTAGATCATGTCACGATATTTTATCAAGTTTCATTCCGTTTGTGTAAACTGCAGTGTTCTCAGTATTTCAGACCTGCAACCAAATCAAATATTCTTTTTCAACCTATTCAGATTAAAGGACGTACGGGATCTGGGGAAGATGTTAGTGACAAGTCTTACCCTATTCAGATTAGCAGAACGATTTTCTCGTTGTCTTTTTAGAGTACATTATTTCTGCGGGGATGAAAAGAGCAAGCAAGTGCACGGGTGGATAATGACTAATCTCTCTGTATTCGAGATTGCAGACTGAGAACGTAGTATCCCTATATCACATCCATGTGATACATTTTTACTGTAAGGCACCATATATATATATATCAACAACCCAGCAGTGTTTCTCGTAATAATTAATACTAATAAACCAATCAAGCTCCGCGGTCCATAAAACAGAATGCAGTTCAATTAGCAGTGAAAGAACACAATCAGCTGGAAGGTTATGACCACATTCCTACAACAGATTTGGAAGAAGAAAAACACTGATGCATAAGTAGGAAAAAAAAACTCTACCCACAAGTGGAATTCTTCAGCCAATGATGATATACTATGGTAGAAGAATATTATCTAAGCACCCTGTCGATCTGTATTGGCCTTCAAATCAATTGATCTACGTCGGTATCAGGTGATAATTTCTGTGATACATTGCATGTACAAGGAGAGCCCACAGGCCAGCTGACACTGTTCAGTGGAGGTGTCCGTTGCCATTTTGTTTGGCAGACCCTGTTGATCCGTATTGGCCGCTCTGTTTGCAGGGGTCAGCTGATCCATATCCGCGGTGGCCGTTTTGCTTGATGGAGTCAGCTGCTCCGTATCCATTAGGGTTCTTGCTAGCCCAGTTCCACTGGTCCCTACACATCTCGTCGATGCCATATTTCGCTCTGGAGGAAGACACAGCGTGGATGATATAGAAAGCAAGACAGGTATCGTGACCTCATGACATAATTATCAATTGATGTAAGACTTACTTCCAGCTCAGGTCCCTCTCTGCTTTGGCAGTGGACGAAAACAGAATCTCTGCATCGCCAGGGCGTCTTGGGCCAATGATCAGAGGAATTTTCTAGCAAAGTATAATAAAATATAAGTAAATATAAAGGGTAACAGAAGAAACAAATAAATATAAGCCTTGCTTTAACGGCAAGGAAGGGCCAGGTTGGAGGAAGCATTTTGTAATAAAGTACTGTACTATAGTTCCTGAATGGCAAACATAGGAAATCTAGCTAGTAGGAATAACTAGCTATGAACATCTAATGTGTCATGAAATTTTCATATGTGTGGCCTTGATTAGAAAATACCCCTGGCCCATGCCATACATAGGTATATAAATCCACCTAGCTAGTAGGAAAACCTAGTTCTAACAGCACGAAATGTTTCTCTGGTATCAGGCTATACCTTCCCAGAAGCCTTCTCAAAGGCATGAACAATCTCTAGCACTGATGTTCCTTTTCCAGTTCCAAGGTTGTATGCTTCACATCCTGCAAGTAGTATAAGAACTTAAGGCACAATTTAAATAGCTAATAGATAGATACAACACTAATGACCACCAGAAGTACAAGAACTTAAATGGACTCGACCAGATAGAACTCAATGGCCAAGGAACATACAATAAACAAAAGACTTAATATATCTGGCAGAACACAACTGAAATATTGTGCAGAAATCTGAGGTCAAGATTGAAGTGTGACCTATGCTAGAGTTTTCGAAAAGCTTCTGCAGTGCAGCAATATGTCCATCAGCAAGGTCGACCACATGAATGTAATCTCGAACCTGCAAATTGTGCAAAGTGTAGTTAAGGACAGAACACCTCCACAATATACGTAAACCACAGTTATAACAACATGCTCAAACATCTTCATCGCCCAAAATGTTCACTATAAACGACTATGGAAATAAGAAGCTAGCGATAACTTGCATTGTCAGACAGAAACATGTATTGAACAGATCACGAAGAGTGCACATATATAAATATAAGATATTATTACAACCAATATAGGTTACAATTGGCTGTAATAACATCTTATATTCCGGGGTGGAAGGAGTATGTTCTATTGGATGGATGCCTTTCAAATCTCCAGTAACTGAATGAGTGGCTTTCAAGGAGAAACTTGGATTCAATTCATTCTTGGAACTCAAGTATTTTGGCACGTGGTTTAGATAAAGCTATTTTATGGGTTGCGCAGTTGTCTACAACTAAAAGCAGACGCTAACAGATCTTGGGAAAGCACTGCTACAGATAAATAAATAGAATTACAGCAGTTGTAAATGATAAGCAACTGTACATACAACATGGCAAGAATAATTACCCCAGTTCCATCTACTGTTGCATAGTCATTCCCCAATATAGTCAGAGCTGGCCTCCTGCCAACTGCAACTTGCTGAACATACGGCATAAGATTATTGGGAATTCCACATGGGTCTTCGCCAAGGTATCCACTCGGATGAGCCCCAACAGGATTGAAATACCTAAGTAGGACAATCTTCCATTCTGGATCTGTACGGTAGATATCACGGCAAATATCTTCAACAACAAGCTGCAATCCATTAAATTAAAACTTTCAGTCAGTTTAGTGATCTTATGAATGTACTACAAGATACAGACATAGAAAATTGGCATTCCTGGGACCTTGGTTTTGCCATATGGATTGTTTGGAGTCAGAGGAAACTCTTCTGTGCAGGGTGAGTTCTTGGGTGACCCATAAACTGCAGCTGACGATGAAAACACCAACTACAACATTTGAACACATGCAGAAAAAAAAAGATACATCATGTCAGTGCCAAAGATAACTCTCGAACCAGGTAGAGCTTACTGCAAACAGCAAAGTGCTAAATATTCAATGTTGTGATCACATACAGCGACCAGCTGGTGCCAAAAATCAATAGCAATAAATTTTGAGATGGACCAGATGGTCCAATCAGGGTTTATTAAAAACAGGTTGCAGAGCAGATTAAATTAGAATAACAAAGAAGCATACAACCACGATGATTTTGCTAATGAGAAATGACAAGTAACGCATGTCCACACTCCCGCCAGTGCACACAGTACCCATCGTCAAATAGAATTAATTAGAAAGATGCATCACCCAATGTGACAGGACATTAGCATGAATTAGAAAGATGCATCACTCTGTAAATATCATCTACTGACATAAAAATTCAACCAGAGACATCTTAACATAGTGTACCAATTACTAAGGAGTTCTAGTGAATTAGTCATCAGTTCATATGGTACAACAAAATCTAGAGAATGAACAAATGACCCAATAACTTTTGTTTAATAGAAAGCAGCTTAGCATATAAATTCTGCAAGGCGAACACTCTCAAAGCAATGACTTAAGTTGGAGTTATAATCCATGTGTACAAAGTCTCAAAAGATACATACCTTTTTACATCCATGAGCAGACATAACTTCGAGAAGATTTACTGTGCCATTAACATTGTTGTCGTAATAAAGCAATGGCTTTTGCACACTTTCACCCACAGCTTTTAGTCCAGCAAAGTGAACAACAGCATCGAATCTGAAAAGCAAAGAGTCTTGACAGTAAAGAGAAAGTAATGACGATGAAAGTGCCTTTGCACATAAGGAAAGTATTCATATGAAGCAAAGATACTATAACTACCAACCAGTATGCTTTACCTTGTTGAAGCAAAAACATTTTCCAGTGCTTCCTTGTCACGGAGATCAATCTGCGGAAGCACAAAAGGTAGTTAAATTGGTATTTTATATTCATGTTCACGACATTCAAAGCTATTTTATAGCACACAATTAGACAACAATAAATGGAAGTTTCAGACAAGCCACATGTCATGTTATAGGAAAAGCAAAACTGGATGACAAGATGATAGGCTTTTGCTGCATGAATCATCGGCATAACTCTGCCAAACAACCATTAAAATTGCTCTGAATGCAGTACCTTACTCCACCAAACAATCGAGGTCCAACTTTAAATGACTATTCTGAAGTGTTTGTGGAATAGATTTTCTGTCACTACTTTCAACAGACAGTTTTTTTTACATACAGATCATACTAAGAGAATTTTTACTCCGGTCAGGCAAATTAGAAGAACAATGAACTACCATAAAATGATGAACGGAGCATCTACCACCAAATACGCAACATGATTCCAACTATCTCACTGACTGATTGACCCCAACACAAACAACAACGAAGGTACGGGTTTCTGCATCTATAAAGCATGTACACTGATTTCATCCAGAGATACAGAATGGATCAAACTGGTACTGTACATGGGGGTGCTACACTGTCCACCAAATGGAAGGTTTGTGAATCTTTAAGAAAATGTAGTAGTTATTAATTGCTACGAGCGAAGTTCTACTTATGATACTTAGTTTAATTCGCACGATTGCTCTTTATTTTAGAACCTGATATTAACAATGCCCCAAAAAAGGATTCAGATGTGCTTTACTTATGAGAGAGGCTTAGGATATCCTTGTTTTTTAGGCTTGGGTACCTTGAGCCCATGTCAAGCATCAAGAATTCTCTAATCACCTGAATTACTCAAACTTTTCTCTGCGTAACCAACAAAATCACACAGAAATCTGTTTCGAGATGATACATGCATGCAAATACCTTACAAATACCTTGCAGCTGTCAACGAGTGAGTATGCTAATAGTTAGAGAATATAAATAGGATCTTACAAATTACCAGTTTACCATTACCATGAAAGGAGAAAGCCAAATATTTATTTTTGCCGACTTATAATTAGCACCAGATTTTTTACATAGGTAATGGCATTCCACTTACTTCCAATGTATAGAGAGCTAAGGTTAAGGAAGGTATGAGCATTAAAAAAACTCAGACATTCTATAAAAAAAAGTCAGAGACATCTATTCTATTAATTGAAAAGGAAGGTATTAGATGTCCAGTTGTCTCCTTATTAAAATTAGCCAACTGTTGTAATCGTGACAGTGAGGACACGAAATCAATCAGAAGCACTCTGGAATCAATGCCAATCGTGAAAAGCTGGTAGTGCCACCAAGGAAAAATTGAATAAACCGGTCTGAAACAATGGCATCATATGAGAGCACCAATTTGACTAGTGTGATGCAAGTATGTCGAGTCCTCAACCAATCCCATTTCTGCAGCTAACTGCAAACTTTTTGTTTCGAGAATACACCCTGGAAGGTGTATTAATTATGTACAAGAAGGGGCAAAGAAGCCCGGCGACGCCGCAAGCGGCAAGTTCATGCTGCCAACATGGGGTGGCAGCTCCCCAACCCGAAGCCTACTCTCCTGACAGCTGCAACTCAAACTCGGCGCGCACCTAATCAATTAGCGACCAAACTCCGGTGCCAAGACATGTGAAGTTAGCCACATTGTTTTTCAGAAAGGGGTAACGATGATGTTTCATAACTAAAAACTATAAAATCATTGACACCCAATGTTTTGTGCTTGTAAAATTTCAAGCAAACACGAAATACAAACCTGGAAATTTTGTGAGACAATTTTTTTGGTAACCCCAATCTACAATAGTATCAAAACTTGGAGGCAGAAAAGAGGGGAAATAACCTTCCAGGCAAAAAATGCAACAATTCTCCATGGTACCCCAAAAAGGCAAAAACACACTTGGTAGTACTAGTAACACCAAAAATCCATCAGAAGTGCAAACGTGGCATACACTCCAGACACCAGACGACCACGCCGCTAGAGGTGTTAACCCAATTAGCACTTCACCGCGGTGCCTCCTCAATTAGCCTCGTGTTATAAACAGAAATAAACAAAAAAAGGAGCGGGGGGAAACCGTAGTAGCCCCGGGACACACCGCGGAGATCTAGGTGCGTCCAGATGCACCACATTGCGGGATAGAAAGGGAAGGGATTCAGCCGAGAAGTGTAGGTTTTTAGGGTAGCGTGTTCGTTCCCCCTCACCTTGTGGAAGGAGAGGTTCCGCGAGTGGTCCCCGGCGAGCGCGGCGACGCGGCGGACGGCGAGCTCGGACGAGTTGTTGAGGTTGTCGACGACGACGGCGCGGAAGCCGGCTAGCAGCAGCTGCAGCACGGCGTGGCTGCCGATGTAGCCGGCCCCGCCCGTGACCAGCACCGTCCTGACGGCCGCCGCCCCCGCCACCGTCTTCTCCACCGCCATCAGCAGCAGACCGACGAGAGCGCGCGGCGCGCGGATCTGGTCGGGCGGGAGGACGCGTGGAGGAGGAAGGAGGGCTGCGGGTTTGGAAATGGGGAAGCGAAGGTCCGGGCAGGAGGGGAGGTGGCTAGCTAGCTAGGCGTGCGAGCGAAGCAGCACTATGTATGAGCTGTGTTGCGTGCTAGAGGGTAGAGGGCAGCACGACGGCGGTGGGGCCCACGGCGCAGAGGCTGCGGCTGCGGTGGCGCCGCTGGAATTTGTCGGTCTCCACGCGTGGGTAGGTTTCGTGGCTGGTCACCTGCTGCGGGTCGTGTTCGTTCGCGCCATTGGAGGGGCCCGTACAGTACAGCCGTTTGTACTGTTGCTATGCTCATGTCGTTTCGCGCTGGAGCATGGAGGTGGAACGACGGACTGCTGCCCGCGATATACTGTACAATATACAGTACCTTGTAAAAACTTGGAGTGCGACTCAACGGGGAATCCGAATGCTTGTTCTGAGGATGACATAGGCCCCCACAATGCGTCTATGCCTGCATCTCTTCCATCCATTCGTTCCCCCATTCGTGTGTGAGAATTTGCAACACCTCCAACCCACTGATTACGTACGTCACGTGGTGGGAGCAATGGACCCTGGCACCCGGCGTGAGTCTGGACCCCCGGTGCCCAAGGATGGCGATCGAAGCACGCATAGCATCTACACTCACAACTTACATATACATATATATATATAAGTAAAAACAAAGGGAAACGCTTCCGATCCGGTGACCGATCGCTGGCCAGCGATCGGTCGTCGTCGCTTCGCTCCCATGCGCCGTATAGGTCCGGTTTTTCTGCGAAACCGGAGTGTTGCTTTTTTTAAAAAAAGAAATGTGCGGTGTTGTTTCAGATTTGTAACGATTAGATAAAAATTTGTTGTAAACTCACACGACATAATTTGTAAGATTTTTCTAAGTGATATGTTACGAAAATGTGTGTTTCTTGATATGTTGTAAACGGATAACTTTTTTGTTATAATTATTTGTGATTTTTGGTGTAATTGTTTTAGTCATGGACACTTTTTTTCGTAGAGATGTTGTATACGTTTGTTAGTTTTGTAACTATTGCGTATAAAATTTATAAAGAAAGCATGTAAGAGATGTTGTAATGTTTATCAGGCGTTTGCCATAATTTTTTTGTTGTAATCGCCTATAATTTTTGGTAAAATACTTGGTGATTTTAAGCTGTAATTAAATATATAGAAAATGTGTTATTGTTTAACCAATTTTTCATAGTCACGAACACATGTTTTTTGTTGTTATAGCTTTTGATTTTTTATTGTAATTGTTGTCAATTTTTGTTGTAAACCAACATGTAGAAAAATAGTTGTTAATTATCCAATTTTTATAACATTTACATTTTGAATTTTTGTTGTGAATATTTTGTTGTAATAGTATATTTTTTTTGTAAGCGGGGTGAGGATTTTGTTGTAATACTCGTTATGACTCAGATCCGTCGTCGAGTGGCATTTTTGTTGTAAATATTGAGTATGCCAGGCCCAAAGGGATATAACTTTTCAGTTTAGCTGGGAAGAGAAGGACTGCGGGTTGAGTTTCCAAAAACTAGGGGGAAAAACATAAAAGTTACATTACGATTGATTACGGACGTCGGATCTTGATCCGACGGAGCGGAAGGACGACCGATTTCTCTCCCTTTTTCAGGCGACCGACGGTCAGCCCAAAAACAAAATGGGAGAAGACGTGCAATTCACCATTTGGCATGCACATGTATATGCATTCACACTGTTCGTAGAACATACTATAGAATATGCCACATATTAAATGTAGACATAGTCAAGGTCTTGGAGAACTGATTGATTATCACATGGGGTGTGTCGTGTGAGAGCTTAAGTGGATTCGGGAGTGGGGAGACTGTCAGCCCGCACCACCCTGTCCCGTAATTGGAGCGGAAGATTTTATGCAGCCGTAAAATATTAGTGCCTTTATTTACAAAAGAATGTGAGCGGCAAGGTTTGCCAGTACGCAACGGTCCCACCTGGATTTGAGTTTCGAGGAGACCGAATTAAAGTGGGGTGTTAGCAGCATTTTATAGGACAAGCTAAATGTAGCTCGTTTTTTTCTGAAAATTTTGAAAATCATATTTTGAAGTTTCAAAGAAAATCAAAAATAATCTACATGTAGTTGGTGGAGTTTATAAAATTTCAGTATAAAATACTTTGTGATCTAGTCTATACAAAAATCCCCAACTACATGGAATTGGGAATAGTGAACAAATACACATTTTTAAAATCCCCAAAACTATCAGAATTTGTTATTTTCGTGATTACAATGAGTTTTCGATTGAAACTTCGCACAATTGTGGAATACATAATTACCTACAGCCATTTTTTTCCACAATTTTTTGAAACTTGGAAATACTGATTTCGATTTTGTTTGTAAAACGTCCTATGTGTAGCCCGAGCTACAAAGTGAGTTTTCGGGTGTTATCTAGCGTTTAAATTTGCTGATCGAGATGTCTCACCTATTGATACGTCCCAAACGTATCTATAATTTCTTATGTTTCATGCTACTTTTATGATGATACTCACATGTTTATACACACTTTATGTCATTATTATGCGTTTTCCGGAACTAACCTATTGACGAGATGCCGAAGGGCCGATTCTTTGTTTTCTGCTGTTTTTGGTTTCAGAAATCCTAGTAAGGAAATATTCTCGGAATCGGACGAAATCAACGCCCAGCATCTTAGAAATCCACGAAGCTTCCAGAACACCCGGGAAGGACCAGAGGTGGGCCACATGGCCACCAGATGAAAGGGCGGCGCGGCCCAGGGGGGCGCGCCCCCCTACTGTGTGGCTGCCCCGTCAGCCCTTCGACTCCGCCTCTTCGCCTATTTAAAGGTCCACGACCTAAAACCTCGATACGAAAAAGCCACGGTACGAGAAACCTTCCGGAGCCGCCGCCATCGCGAAGCCAAGATTTGGGGGACGAAGTCTCTGTTCCGGCACGCCGCCGGGACGGGGAAGTGCCCGGAAGGCATCTCCATCGACACCACCGCCATCTCCATCAACGCTGCTTGTCTCCCATGAGGAGGGAGTAGTTCTCCTTCGAGGCTAAGGGCTGTACTCGGTAGCTATGTGGTTCATCTCTCTCCTATGTACTTCAATACAATGATCTCATGAGCTGCTTTACATGATTGAGATCCATATGATGAGTTTGTAATCTAGATGTCGTTATGCTATTCAAGTGGATTTTAATTATGTGATCTCCAGGAGACTCCTTGTCCCACGTGTGTAAAGGTGACGGTGTGTGCACCGTGTGGGTCTCTTAGGCTATATTTCACGGAATACTTATTCACCGAGTTATGATTTGAGTTGGATGTCTCTATGAAATTGTGGTGTGTTAGTACCTCCTATGAATGCTCACGGTGACGGCGTGGGGTGTTTATTAGTACTTGGGAATACATCTTTAAGGTTTGCCTACATGATGAATTAGTGTTCGTTATCTTGCCAAAGAGTAATTCAAAGTAGCATAGTGAAGTGCTTATATTTATATTCAATTATGATTGCAATGTTGAGAGTGTCCACTAGTGAAAGTATGATCCCTAGGCCTTGCTTCTAAGCATCGAAACTCCATTTATTTACTGTTCTGTTGCATGTTTACTCGCTGCCATATTTTATTCAGATTGCTATTACCACTCATATACATCCATATTACTTGTATTTCACTATCTCTTCGCCGAACTAGTGCATCTATACATCGACAAGTGTATTAGGTGTGTTGGGGACACAAGAGACTTCTTGTATCGTGATTGCGGGGTTGCTTGAGAGGGATATCTTTGACCTCTTCCTCCACGAGTTCGATAAACCTTGGGTGATCCACTTAAGGGAAACTTGCTGCTTGTTCTACAAACCTCTGCTCTTGGAAGCCCAACACTTGTCTACAAGAATAGAAGCACCCGTAGAAATCAAGCTCTTTTACGGCGCCGTTGCCGGGGAGGAAAGGTAAAAGGCACTCATACTCCGGTCCCGGGTAACTAAGTACTTTTACTGTTGCCGTTGTGTGTGTGCTCGAAGCTATTTCCTTTAGATCACTGCAATTGCATCTTTTTGTTTCTTGTTTTTATTTTTCACTAGTAAGGCATAATGGAAAACATCTTGTGAGCTTTTTGTACTATTCCTGAGTCAAGACATGAATGGTTTAATGCGAAAATTAAAAAACATATGGAATCTTATTTGCATGCTAGTAGTAATATTAGTATGAACGCTTTGAACACCATTGTTGATAATGATATAGAAAGTTCTAAGCTTGGGGAAGCTGGTTTTGATGAGCATGATATTTTTAGTCCCCCAAGCATTGAGGAGAAAATTTTCTTTGATGATACTTTACCTCCTATTTATGATGATTATAATGATAGTGGTCTTTTGGTGCCGCCTACTATGGAGAGTAAATTTTGTTATGATTATACTATGCCTCCTACACTTGATGAGAATAATAATGATAGCTACTTTGTTGAATTTGCTCCCACTACAACTAATAAAATTGACTATACTTATGTTGGGAGTAGTAATAATTTTATGCATGAGACTCATGATAAGAATGTTTCATTTGATAGTTATATTGTTGAGTTTGTTCATGATGCTACTTGAAAGTTATTATGAGAGAGGAAAATATGGTTGTAGAAGTTTTCATGTTACTAAAACACCTCTCTATATGCTAAAAATGTTGAAGTTACACTTGTTTTATCTTTCTATGCTTGTTGCATCATGCTTCATGAATTTGTTTATTTACAAGATTCCTATGCATAGGAAGCGGGTTAGACTTAAATTTGTTTCATACTTGCTTTTTGATGCTCTCTTTTGCTTCAACTCTTATTTCTTGGGAGTGCATCATTAAAACTGCTGAGCCCATCTTAATGGCTATAAAGAAAGCACTTCTTGGGAGATAACCCATGTTTTATTTTGCTACAGTACTTTTGTTTTATATTTGTGTCTTGGAAGTTGTTACTACTGTAGCAACCTCTCCTTATCTTACTTTATTGCATTGTTGTTCCAAGTGAAGTCTTTGATAGTAGGGTTGATACTAGATTTGGATTGCTGCGCAGAAACAGATATCTTGCTGTCACGAATTTCAATATGCCTCTCTGTAGGTAACTCAGAAAAATCTACCAATTTACGTGCGTGATCCTCAGATATGTACGCAACTTTCATTCAATTTGAGCATTTTCATCTGATCAAGTCTGGTGCCTCTTTAAAATTCGTCTTTACAGACTGTTCTGTTTTGACAGATTCTGCCTTTTATTTTGCATTGCCTCTTTTGCTGTGTTGGATGGATTTCTTTGTTCCATTAACTTCCGGTAGCTTTGTGCAATGTCCGGAAGTGTTAAGAATGATTGTGTCACCTCTGAATATGTGAATTTTTGATTATGCACTAACCCTCTAATGAGTTTGTTTTGAGTTTGGTGTGGAGGAAGTTTTCAAGGGTCAAGAGAGGAGGATGATACAATATGATCAAGAAGAGTGAAAGGTCTAAGCTTGGGGATGCCCCCGTGGTTCATCCCTGCATATTTCAAGAAGACTCAAGCATCTAAGCTTGGGGATGCCCAAGGCATCCCCTTCTTCATCAACAAATTATCAGGTTTCTTTTCTTGAAACTATATTTTTATTCGGTCACATCTTATGTGCTTTACTTGGAGCGTCTGTGAGCTTTTATTTTTGTTTGTGTTTGAATAAATTCATGGTTGTATGGGAGAGAGACACGCTCCGCTGTTTCGTATGAACACATATGTTCTTAGCTTTACTTTTAATGTTCATGGCGAAGGTTGAAGCTGCTTCGTTCATTGTTATATGGTTGGAAACGAGAAAATGCCGCATGTGGTAAATGGTTTAATGTCTTGAATAATGTGATACTTGGCAATTGTTGTGCTCATATAGATCATGTTTAAGCTCTTGCATCATGTACCTTGTACCCATTAATGAATAACTACATAGAGCTTGTTAAAATTTGGTTTGCATGATTGATCTCTAGAGTCTAGATATTTTACGGTTAAGGTGTTTGAACAACAAGGAGACAATATAAAGTCTTATAATAGTTACAATATGTTCATATGTGAGCTTTGCTGCACCTTTTATACTTGAGTTTGCTTCAAACAACCTTGCTAGCCTAACCTTGTATTGAGAGGAATTCTTCTCATGCATCCAAATCCTTGAGCCAATAACCATGCCATTTGTGTCCACCATACCTACCTACTACATGGTATTTCTCCGCCATTCCAAAGTACATTACTTGAGTGCTACCTTTAAAATTTCTATTCTTTGCCTTTGCAATATATAGCTCATGGGACAAATAGCCTTAAAAATTATTGTGGTGAAGAATATGTACTTATGTGTCTTATTTCTTAATAAGTTGCTTGTTGAGCGGTAACCATGTTTACGGGGATGCCATCAACTCTTTTACCTTTGTTGAATATCATGTGAGTTGCTATGCATGTTCGTCTTGTACGAAGTAAGGGCGATTTTCATGATCAAATGGTTTGAGTATGCATCTTGTTAGAGAAGAACATTGGGCCGCTAACTAAAGCCATGATTCATGGTGGAAGTTTCGGTGTGGACAACTAATCCTCAATCTCTTATGAGAATATTAAGCTGTTGTTGAATGCTTATGCATTAAAGAGGAGTCCATTATCTGTTGTCTATGTTGTCCCGGTATGGATGTCTAAGTTGAGAATAATCAAAAGCGAGAAATCCAATGTGAGCTTTCTCCTTAGACCTTTGTACAGGCGGCATAGAGGTACCCCTTTGTGACACTTGGTTGAAACATATGCTATGCAATGATAATCCGTGTTAATCCAAGCTAATTAGGACAAGGTGCGAGCACTATTGGTATACTATGCATGAGGCTTGCAACTTATAGGATGTCTTATACATAACACATATGCTTTATTACTACCGTTGACAAAATTGTTTCTTGTTTTCAAAATGAAAAGCTCTAGCACAAATATAGTAATCCATGCTTCCCTCTGCGAAGGGCCTATCTTTTACTTTATTGTTGAGTCAGTTTACCTATTCTTTCTATCCCAGAAGCAAACACTTGTGTCAACCGTGTGCATTGATTCTTACATGTTTACTTATTGCACTTGTTATACTACTTTGTGTTGACAATTATCCATGAGATATACATGTTGAAGTTGAAAGCAACAGCTGAAACTTATATCTTCCTTTGTGTTGCTTCAATGCTTTTACTTTGAATCTATTGCTTTATGAGTAACTCTTATGCAAGTCTTATTGATGCTTGTCTTGAAAGTATTATTCATGAAAAGTCTTTGCTATATGATTCATTTGTTTACTCATTATCTTCATCATTTCTTGAATCGCTGCATTCATCTCATATGCTTTACAATAGTATGATCAAGATTATGATAGCATGTCACTTCAGAAATTTTCTTTGTTATCGTTTACCTACTCGAGGGCGAGTAGGAACTAAGCTTAGGGATGCTTGATACGTCCCAAATGTATCTATAATTTCTTATGTTCCATGCTACTTTTATGATGATACTCACATGTTTTATACACACTTTATGTCATTATTATGCATTTTCCGGAACTAACCTATTGACGAGATGCCGAAGGGCCGGTTCTTTGTTTTCTGCTATTTTTGGTTTCAGAAATCCTAGTAAGGAAATATTCTCGGAATCGGACGAAATCAACGCCCGGCATCTTAGAAATCCACGAAGCTTCCGGAACACCGGGAAGGCACCGGAGGTGGGCCACGGGGCCA